>NC_140183.1:69091070-69147847 GCF_963971535.1 Notolepis coatsorum
CTGATCAAGGTTATTTTGTTGTTAAAGAATAGTGAAAGTTATTCACACTTAACCGTTGATGACTGAGGAGGTGTAGGGGCAGTGTTGAGTATTACATTAATAGTGGAAAAAAAGATTCTGGAGTTTCCAGCATTTTCTGTAATGATTTTAGAGAAGTAATCTTTCCTTGCTAAGCGGATGGTTTTATTATAAGCAGTTAAAGCATATTTGTATATATCACAGCATATGGTGGTTTTTGTTTTTCTCCATTTTCGCTCCGCTGCACGACATTTTCTTTTTTCTTTGTTGACCGTATTATAGTTCAACCAGGGCGAGGCTCTGGTTTTCTTCTTTTTCGTTTTTAGTGGGGCGACAGAATTTAATATAGATGACATGCATCATTGAGATTTTCTACCATTTCATTTAGAGAGCTGTCATGATTGTGTGGTTCATGTAGTCTGATAAGATCAATGAACTTTGATTCAGCCTTGTCGTTTAGGAGCCTCTTTTGAACTACAGTATGATTTCTTTTTTTGTTTTAGTAAGGGTTATTTGAGTATCAAAAAATATACAGTGATGGTCGGAGAGAGGTAATTCAGTTATTGAGATATTTGTTATGCTTAGCCCAGTTGTTGTTATAATTAAGTCTAATGTATTCCCAAGCCTGTGAGTCGCATTTGTTATATGCTGTGTTAGGTCAAAGCTATCCAGTAGATTTTTTAGTTCTATAGTTTTGGAGTCAGTTTTCTTATTAAAATGGATGTTCAAGTCTCCATTTAGGATCACGGTACCTTATCATATCCGGTAACACATAGTGAGATCAGTTCAGATAGCTCCTGTATAAATATTGGTGAGTGTCTAGGCGGGCGGTATATTGTGACGATAATCGTTGATTCTGTTTTGAGCTCAATGGCAAGATATTCCATTGACATGAACTCACCTAGTTCTGTGATTCTAAACAAGAGTTTTGAGGAGAAGATTGCTGCAACTCCTCCCCCCCTTCTATTTTTTCTGGGTATTTGAAGAAAATTATAGTCTGGTGGACAAGCCTCTATCATTATTGATGTAGCTGTGTCATTATTTAGCCATGTCTCTATTAGGCAGATGCAATCTAAGTTATTTTCTTTAATCAGATAATTTACTAAAAATGTTTTATTATTCAGTGATCTGACATTTAGGAGGGCTAATTTTATTTGTTGGACTTCTTTAGAGGAGGTCTGCTTTGGCTTGACCTTGATGGCCCTGAGGTTAATAGCAGGTAAACGCATTGATGGCGTATATTTTTCACTTATAGCACTTTTCATACAGAGGTTGCAGTTCAAAGTGCTTCACAACAGTAAAAAATACAGGCATGAGCGAGCATAGCAAGGTATGGAAATCAGAGTGTTTCACATTAGGATCTAGCATCCCAATAGGCTGTTTACAGTTTCATTCAGTAATACAAATAATAAAATAGTTTAAAATTATTAAGTTTCAAAAAATTATAAAATAGAACGGACATACAACAACAGTAAAAAATACAGGCATAAGTGAGCATAAAAATAAAAAAAAAATTAAATAGCAAGGTTACAGTAAAAAGTGTGATAAGATTGTTCAATCAGATGAAAATGGCCCAGTTAGGAGAATCAACCTTGGCTAGGCAATGATGTTCACGATGTACCTAACTGGAATGTTAAACAACTTTGATAAGATTTAGGTCAAAAGTCATCTTCTCCTCACAACAGAGCATCAAATATTTGCCTGCATTACCCCACAGTGAAATGCCTGAGCAAAGAGATAGGTTTTAAGCTGTCTTTTAAAGATGTCTAGCGAGTTGGCTTCTCTGATGTTTTGGGGTAGTTTGTTCCACAGTTTTGGGGCATAGTTGATAAAGGCTGCCTTACCGATCCTCTTTTGACTGTTTCTGGGAGCTTCTAGTAGTCCAGCAGCTGATGATCGCAGTGTTCTTGCTGGTGTGTAATTTATTAGAGTGTTGGCGATGTAGCTGTAGATGATTGAACAACCTCATTTTCATCTTAAAAATAAGGGACATGATGTGTCTTGGGGGCCATAAAATCAAATTACAATGGGATTATATGGTTATGAATGCATATAATGTTAGTTAGGATGTAGTATTAACTATATTGAGTGATACTCCTTTCTTTTTAGTGGTCAGGACTGAGTTAGACCCCGGGTCAACATTGACCCGCTAACAACGGTCAGTGGTGCCAATTCCTAACACAACATGAGGGTTAACTGTAAAAAACCTTATGTTTAATGTGTTCGCCATCACAGACTACCTGTAGGACTGCCCTGTCTCTTCGTTTGGACCCACAGAAATATTACAGTAGTAATAATTTTGTATTGAAAGTTGTGTATCAAACTGCCTCTCCTCTCCTCTCCTCTCCTCTCCTCTCCTCTCCTCTCCTCTCCTCTCCTCTCCTCTCCTCTCCTCTCCTCTCCTCTCCTCTCCTCTCCTCTCCTCTCCTCTCCTCTTCTCTTCCTGCCTCTCCTCTCCTCTCCTCTCCTCTCCTCTCCTCTCCTCTCTCCTCTCCTCTCCTCTCCTCTCCTCTCCTCTCCTCTCCTCTCCTCTCCTCTCCTCTCCTCTCCTCTCCTCTCCTCTCCTCTCCTCTCCTCTCCTCTCCTCTCCTCTCCTCTCCCTGCCTGTCATTACTCCACAAACAACACGCCTTCACCCACACCCCAATTCCAGGAATATGATTTATAGATATAATTTATCTGTTCAAAAGTTGTCATGAGTTGTCATGATATGACAAATACAACTGCAGTTACTGGTAATTCATTTATTTAACCTTTTTATAACCAGGCAGGTCAATTAAGAACAAATTCACAATTTACAATGATGGCCTGGCGAGAGGACAAAAAGGCCTCTAGAAGGGTAACAGGGAAAGGGGACAAAACAAATAAATAATGTGTATGTAATAAAATAAATAACATAGAAAAGAGACAGATGATATATATACAGTACATCACAGAGGTAAGAGAAATAATTAAAACACACATCAAACAAATATCAAAATAAAATTGCAAGGTATGTAACAGTCAAATTATAGTCGTGAGATATGGTGAGCAGCTCTGGTGTTATAGGAAGTAGATTACAATTTTAACAAGTGTATCAAATAAGGAGGGGTCAGACCAAGGAAGGTTTTGTAAATGAGTGTAAGCCAATTAATTTATCATTGAGAGTGTAACAATGGCCAATTTACAGAGGTGTACAAGTCACAATGATGTGTTGAAATGGAGCTTTTGTAGCAAACCGAATTGCTGAGTAATACAAAACATGAAGGCGATCAAGGACACTCTTGCTTGCATGCATGTAAATGACATCACCATAGTCAAACAATGGGAGGATGGACATTTGGACTAGGAAGAGTTTAGCAGAGTGAGTAAAGCAGGAGCGACTCATGTACAAGAAGCTCGGTCTTGCTTTTATTTTTGATTGAAGATGTAACACATGCTGATCTAACAAGATACCAAGGTATTTATTAGAGGTAACTCACATGTGCTTGCTAAGATACTGAATACAAATGTACATCGCAGTGCTTTTTTACTCCACAGACACACACTGTTCCAAAAATTATTAACATATTTTCACTATCCCTACCACTTCAAATCAAGAAGAAATGTATGACTATAGGTATCTTTCGACAGCGGGCATGATGGTCATGTCAGTTTAAGATGTCTTTTATTGAAGCAGGTGAAAAGATCTCACCTCATTTATTATAATTCAAAATAATTATGCCTAGTTGTAATACAAATCACATTTGAATGCCCAACACACGTGCCGTGCAGTGTTCTCTCTAATTTACCTTCTCTCACTCCATATCTTGCTTCATACTTTACATAATGCAACCTACTGGTGTTTCTGTTCCAAATAATTATCAACCCTTCAATCCCACTAGACTATCTAATCTGCATCCCTCCCTCGCTCCAGAATCTCTTTCTCTATCTCTCCCACCTCAGCTGTCCTCCCTCCCTCTACTCTCTCCTTCTCCTCCTCCTCCTCAATCTCTCCATTCCTCCACCCCACCCTCCTCTCTCTCTCTTCCCCCATCATTTCTCTACCATCTCCCCCTCCCTATATCCCCTCTCCCTCCCTCCCTCCCCCCTCTCTCTCCTTCTTCTCCTCCCCCATCTCCCTGACCCTCCACCCCACTCTTCTTCCCTTCACTCCTCCCTCCTATCTCTTTTTCTCTTCCCCCCATCATTTCTCTACCATCTCGCCCTCCTTCCCTCCCTCCCTCTATCGACCCTCCCTCCCTCCCTCCCTCCCTCCCTCCCTCCCTCCCTCCCTCCCTCCCTCAACTCTCTCTCCTTCTTCTTCTTCTCCTCCTCCATCTCCCAATCCCTCCACCCACCCTTCTTCCCTTCATCCCTCACTCCTCTCGCTCTCTCTTCCCCCCACCATTGCTCTACCATCTCTCCCTCCCTCTATCCTCTCTCCCTCCCTCCACTCTCTCCCCATCCCTCCACCCCATCTCTCTCCCCTTCCCTCTCTCCCAGTGTACCGCTGGTGCTGTTGGCTGGCTGAGTGGCCCACCCTGCCAGCGCTGGTCAGCCTAACGCAGAATCTATAGTCTGCATGTGGTCAGGAGGGGGTTGGTGATGGAGATGGGAGTGGGCACCGAAATCTGCCAGCTGTTCCCCTTTGCTCTCATAACTCCCTCCCTCTATCTCTCCTTCACTGTCTTTCTCCTCTCTCTCTTGCATTACCCTTTCTCTCTTATGACCCTCTCTCTGTCACGCCATCTGTTTTGTCTACTTCTCTTTCTCTATCGTTTTGGCTCTCTACCCCACCTTCAGTCATTTGACATCATCCTATTTTCTCTCCCTCTGTCACCCTTATTCCTCTATTTACCTTGCTTCACATTGTGTTGCCGTGTATTACTTCTCACCCCTCCATCCCCACTCTTTCTTCGTGCCTATGATACAGTAGCTGTAGGTCATATGATCCAGTAGTCTAGCCAGTAGAATGTGATTTGACAAGCAGTCCCACAGTTATAGGTACTAGCACGGTCACCAACCGCTTTCCCCAATCGCTTGGCCCCCGGAAGTGCTGCTCGCGGCATTGTTGCCCGTACAGAGTGCGTGGCCATTCGGAGTGTGTTCCCGTTCGGAGTGGGCCGATCGCTTGGCCCCCCGGAAGCGTTTTTCCAGAGCTGCCTTGTGGCCGCTCGTAGCGCTCTTGAGAAGCGCTCATCCGATCGACTTCACACTGCGCTCCCTCAGGAATACGTGTGCAGAGTGTGAAGTCGATCGCATTAACAGTTCTCGAGATGTGTGAAGGACAGAGAGGACAGACATACAGATGCAGACAGACATACAGATACAGACAGACACACAGACACACAGACAGACTCCTAGTTAGATAGTACACGTTTTAAGAAGCCTGATAATCTGATGAAAAAAAAACACTTGCACCAGTGTTGTGATTTTTGAGACATTGGAAGCAGAAAATGTTAGCATGTGTTCGCTTCATGTTAATTGTACAAGTGGAGGTCAATGAGCCTCTTTTATGACTGAACGTAATCACAATTCGAGATTAGACTGGGGCGGGAAAGCCATGAGAACGGCATTGACTCCCATGTTATAACTGCAAGAATTTCATTAAAAATTGTTATTCTAGCATAAAGATTCAGAAAATACCTTGTGTGAAATTTGATTGGATCTGGCGGTCAATTATCAATTATCTAAATGACACATTTAAAGATGTTAGTCCCCACATTTCACACAGCAAATCTGGTGCAAATCAGGTGTCCTTATTTGTTATCCATGAGTAGACCCATCTGTGGATATCAGATGACTGTATGACTAACGGATCAGGAGATTTTGGGAAAAACAAGGATCTCACGTTTTTCTGAATGTATGTAAAAAAAAAAAAAAAAATGTAAGCTGTGACAATGAAATAATCTGAATCTGGAAGAAGCCTACTGCTGCATGTGTCTTTCAGAGGCAAACTCACTAATGCAAGACATTGTGAGTAGATTATTTTGTACTTATTCGAAAATATGGTGGACTTCAAATGTCCTTATTTGTTGTCCATGAGTAGACCTATCTGTGGATATCAGATGACTGTATGACTAACGCATCAGGAGATTTTAAAATTGAAATTGAATTGATTTAAAAACGGTGGCACTAGAGGAAAGAAGATCATGGGGTCACCAACATCAATAGCAATGTCCATCTAGTGGTCATGAATGTGCATGAATACTGAAAAAACACTGCTGCAAGTGCTCTACTGAAATTACTCTTCGGTAGAGCACTGAGTTTGTGACGAATCAGAAAGGCTTCTTAAAAATGTGGACTATCCCTTTAAATCAAACCTCTCTCTCCATATCTCCCTCTCTCTCTCTCTCCCCCCTCTCTCTCTCTCTCTCTCCCCCTCTCTCTCTCTCTCTCCCCCCCTCTCTCTCTCTCTCTCTCTCTCTCTCTCTCTCTCTCTCTCTCTCTCTCTCTCTCTCTCTCTCTTCTCTCTCTCTCTCTCTCTCTCTCTCTCTCTCTCTCTCTCTCTCTCTCTCTCTCTCTCTCTCTCTCTCTCTCTCTCTCTCTCTCTCTCCCCCTCTCCCTCTGTCCGTGCCTGTGGTATATGCCCAGTTCCCAGTAGTATGAGATTTGGCCAGACGTCCCCTGGTTAAGCCACAGTTGTGTCTGTCATTGATATAATTACTCAGACACAGACTGCCCTGCTGCTTCTGCTATGAGCCCTCCCCCACTGTGGCTGTTGAGTTGGCTCATGGTCCTCGATTGCTGTTTATATGAATACCATGACTGATGTTCTCTTGTCATTGCTCTTCATCTTAAATATATATTGGCTTTTTCATTAGATATGGGAAATGGGCAGCTATGAGAGAGTATACCATATGGTTTAACTCCCAAAGTCCCAAACGTCTATTCCTGTTGAGTCCCCATAACTGTAGATGACTAGTGTATCTTAATGACCCTGGTGGTTCCCATGGAGAGACGCAATCTTTTCAGAACCAGGTTTGTGGTTGAAAAATCCTAAAGTATGCGTCATACTTCTTGCCGGCTGTGCAGTGGTCTATACGCATCAACGGCATGACACAATTGTGGCAACCGTCCGCGATAGAGGGTCCGCGGGGGGGTCTGAATGAGGAGCAGTGCGGACGGGGGCCGCACAGACTGCGTTACCATGGTGACAGAACGACAGGTTATGTATATAACCTAGTTATATGAGTACTGGCTAAGCGTCCCGCTCTTAAGCCATACCGAGATATACCTCATCTCATGTACCTATTGTACTCCATCAACGAAAAAACAAATACACCCACCACCTGCCAGGCCCCGCCCCTATTGTGGCGTACTATAAAGTACTAGGCGTGGTCACCACTCACTCTTCCTCGGAAAAAACTTTTCCAGGAAAAGATTCCCCAAGGGAACTCAGGGCACGCTAAGAGCGGGACGCTTAGCCAGTACTCATATAACTAGGTTATATACATAACCTGTCGTTATATAGCGTACTTGGATCACGTCCCGCTCGTAAGCCATACCGAGATATGGGGTAGAGCGGACGCGAGGCCCGATAGATGCACCGCCTGAGGACCCGTAAGCCCACATCAAGGGGAAAAGGGAAGTCCCGTCACCCCATCCTTCCTAACGAAGAGGGGGCGCAGTCAACTCCACCCGAGTGCGAACAAGAGGGAACTTGGGGGCCCATACCCACACACCCCTGCTACCCCACCAAAGGACGGGAAGCAGGAGAGGCCACAGACCTCAGAACTGCCTGGGAGACAGAACCCCCGGTCATGTCCATGAGGTAAAACCTTACAAAGGGACCCGGGGAGGACCATGAAGCTGCAGCACAGATGTCCTCCACCGAGGCCCCACCCAGCAGAGCGGCAGAGGCCGCCACCCCACGAGTGGAGTGCGCCCTGATGCCCCCAGGGGCATCCAGCCCGGCCAACGTGTAGCAGAGGGCAATGCCCTCGCACAACCAATGGGACAGGCGCTGTTTCGATAGTGCCTTACCGGCACGAGAACCACCGTGACAGACAAAAAGCTGATCGGTAGCCCTGAGGCCCTGAGTACGGCTGAGGTAAATCCCCAAAGCACGGACCGGACATGACAGGTGAAGGCCCGCCTCCAACTCACTAGCGTGAGGAGGCGGATGAAACGCCTGAACCACAATATCCCTGGAGCGGAAGGAACTCCGGATATTTTTAGGCACAAAGGCAGGATTAGGCCGCAGAGTTGCACCGCAATCGGCACTCTGGTCGTACCGAAAGAGCACAGAGCTCACCCACGCGTTTAGCGGAGGTGACGGCCAGCAAGAACGCGGTCTTGAACGACAGCTGTCCCAACGGCGCTTGCTCAAGAGGCTCAAACGGGGCCAAGGACAACCAACCGAGGACCAATTGAAAATCCCAACTCGGAGCCAAAGAGCGTTGTACCGGCTTAACGCGTCGAGCGCCAAGCAGGAAACGCTTCACAAGAGGGTGGCTGAACAAAACATCACCCTCAAATCCCTCATGATAGGAGGATATAGCTGCTGCATATACCCTCACCGTCGAAGCCGACAGTCTATCAAGGAGAGACTGGAGGTAACCAAGGACAGCATCCAGGGGGCAGGAGACTGGGTCCCAGCCCCCCGCCTTACACCACTCTTGGAACATACGCCATCTGCCCGCGTAAAGCGTGACAGTGGAGGGAGCATGCGCATTCCGGATGGTATCAACCACAGAAGGGTCCATCCTCTCCAGACTTACCCTCTTACCAGCCACACCATCAGACGTTGGCCAAACACCGGGTACTGAAACAGCGACCCGTGTGCTTGAGAGAGGGCCGTCGCCGAACAAGGAATAACCCATGGCGGAGCGACCAGTAGCTGGATCAAGACCGGGAACCACACTGCCGTGCCCCGGTCCGGCGCGACCAGGATCACCGTCCTGCGCTCCCTCCATATCCGCTCCAACAGCTGACTCAACAGCTGTATAGGAGGAAAGGCGTACAGAAGGCCGGGCGGCCATGGAAAGATCGAGAAGGCATCCACCCCCAAGGGGGGATGATCTGCCCGACTGACCGAGAACCACAAGGGGCACTTGTGAGAGCGTCGGCTCGCAAACAGATCTACTGAAGCCTCCCCGAAGCAATCCCAGATCTGCCTGACTATATCGTGGCGCAGTTCCCACTCGTCGTGACGAGGACCGCCCCGAGACATCACATCTGCGCCCACATTCTCCACACCAGGGATGTGGAGCGCCCTCAGACTGCGCAGCCTGCGAGATGCCCATAGCCAGAGTTTGACCGCCGCCCGGTGCAGGCGGATGGATCGAGTCCCACCCTGCCTGTTGATATACGCCGCTGCCGTCATACTGTCCGTTCTGACCAGAACGTGCTCGCCTACCACCAGGTGGTCGAACAGTTTGAGGACCAGGAGGACCGCCTTCAATTCCAACACATTGATGTGCAGGGTAGACGGGCCAGCATGGACCTTCGTCCAGCTGCCCCCCACTGCGTTGGTCCGACACGTCCCTTCCCCAACCCGTGAGAGAAGCGTCGGTGAAGACCGTGACGTGTGAGCGCCTGCTGCCCATGGGGACCCCAATGGCGAGGATACCCAGCCTCCTCCAATGGGCGAGATCTCCCCATATTGACAAAGGAACCGTCAACCGTTTCCATTTGTCCCTCACCGGATCTATTCCCATACTGAAGAACCACCTCTGTATCCTCCTCATGAAGAGGAGGCCAATAGGAACCACCGTGTGAGCAGATGCCATCATACCGAGCAGGCGCATCACTTGCAGCGCCGTGACCGTCCCTCCCAGACGGAAACCGAGCGCGTGTAGGATAGACACCCTCTGTTGCTCCGAGAGGGTTACAATCATGGGCCTTGACCTCAACGTCAAGCCCAAGTACTCCACCTGTTGACTGGGAAGAGGCGTACTCTTCTTCCAGTTCACAGCAAAACCCACGCCTGACATCGCGTCCTCTCTCAGGACCACGACTACGGCCTGCTTCGCCAATAGAGATTGGATCTCGTCGGCCAGAGCTGTCACTGCTGCTGACCCTGACAATAGGGTCTGCACCAAACCTGAGAACGGAGGGTGGGGTTGTGCGAACTGCAAAACAAGCCCTTCCCTCAACGTTCTCTCTATCCACCCCTCCAAACGGCATTTTTGTCGCCATATGTGAAAATAATCCCACAGCGCACCCGCCGTCAACTGACGCTGGGCCGCAAGGAACAGTAGATAGTTGGCCCGGTCCCTCCCGCTGTGCGACGCACTCAAGGGGGGACCCCGACAGAAAGGGCCGGTTTGATACGGGAGAAGCTGCCATCAAACTGGTTGACACACACCCCCCCCCTGAACACCCCTCTAGCGCATGCTGAGGAGCTGTTCTACAGCTAGACATGCAAGGCGTGAGGACCCCATGGGCTCCTACACGCCGTAGCCCTGCAGTGATATTGCTATCACCCAAATCACGCTCACCTCTTCTTTGCAGACCACTACCGCTCTCACGGGAGTGGGAGGCATCAGCGTGATACCCCGTCTGGCGAAGGCGAGGCTGGGGTAACCCTTGCTGAGCATTCAACCTAAGAGGCCTCGAGTCCCCCTGCTGACCACTGTAAATAGTGGCAGCCGTAACACCAGGCTCACCCATCACACAACGTGTGGTGCAGGAGCCACGTGACAGCACAACATTCTCACGGACAGACCCAGGCTCAGCCATCAACTGGGTCTCATCCCCTGTCCCCATGAGAAGCGAAAAGTGGGGCCGCATGCGCTTCAAAGAAGGTTCGCGGCCCGCAGCCAAAGGAAAACGATCAGAGCCCTGCTTCCGTGGGTAACGGAGAGAGGATTGAACGGGGAGCGGGCTGCTCGCGGCAGAATGATGACGGCTTGTTTGTTCCAAGCCGAATACACCCAAAATGGCCGATCCCTCGGCCGCCAAGGCTGTCGGCCTTGTGGATCCCTGTTGACTCTCTGCCCTGGGTACCACTGGCGGGGAAAACATGGCCGCCTGTCGAGGGCCTCGCCACAGTCGTTGACGAGGCCGTGCTCCAACCTCTGGCTGCATAGCGTGAGGTGGTGTGGGACCCAGATCAACAACCGCCTGCGCCTCCACAGAACGACCAAAAAGTCCTTCTGTGGAAAAAGGAGTCGTCAGGAGAGAAAATCTATCTTCTTCCCCAAGAGGAAAGTGCTCCAACCAGACATGCCTATTAACAAACGTTGATAGCATCCTAATCCTCCCTGCAGCTATAGCTTGCGACTGAGTCAAGATCTCTATAACACCACAAACATGCAACATGTTTATAGTGTCGGCTGGACCCATAGCCCCACTACCCGACGCCAATGTGGACAGGAAAATAGACAGCTGAGCCATAACACTGGTCGCCGCTAAAAACCATCCTGCAGCAGTATACCACTCATCCGTCCATACTGCCACCCTCCGAGCCGATTCGCTCTCAAGCACCCTGTTGTCAACCCTTTTACCCGTAAAAAAGGTAAATAGGACTCCGACTGACCTTCATTAATGAACCGGGCAAGAGGAGGGAAAAGCGACAACGTCCCACGGCGGGGAATATTAGAACAACGACCCATTTCAGCAGTAGCATTAGTGTTAGCAGCATGCTCCAGGATCGCCCGGAAACCGTCCACTTTAGGGGAACGTTCACCAAGCCATCCCGCCATCCACACTTCACAGCATTACTAACACCAACATCAATGCCTGATGACACAGGGCCTACCTGTGTACAAGCCGGCTCGATAGCCAAACCTTGCATGCTGCTCCTCGATCTGCTGCCACAAGACGAGGAAACATCAGAATAGGCCCGACGTGTCGCTGAAACATGCCCCGAAGATTCCAGGGGTAAGCAAACCTCCGGTAAGCATTCAACATTACGCAATTTCTCTAATCTTTTCATAGCACTAGTTACATAGGGTGACTTGCAGCCGCTATGATGGAAACGAAATTAGAGGAAGAGTGAGTGGTGACCACGCCTAGTACTTCATAGTACGCCACTATAGGGGCGGGGCCTGGCAGGTGGTGGGTGTATTCGTTTTTTCGTTGATGGAGTACAATAGGTACATGAGATGAGGTATATCTCGGTATGGCTTAAGAGCGGGACGCGATGCAAGTACGCTATATAACAGCACACTCCGTTCCTCGAGACGCCCTGACCGCGACGATTATGAAATAACCCCGACGTTTAGTCAAGAACGAGTGCGGTCTACGCTGTAATGGCCGTACAGACAACAGGAAGTGTGAAATGTGTTTGAGAATCCCTGCTTATGCTGATGTAAAGTAGACTGTCGTGAACAGCGTATTACACCCACTAGCTGTGTTTGTTGTAAAGGTAAAACATTGTTGTAGAGTCATTCAAATCAGTCTCGATCGCTTTCATAGTCAGAGAAGGGTGTAGATTTTAGTTTTTAGTTTAGTTTGTTTATTTCTGTAATGTTTCTTTACAGAGTAGGTGTACATGGAAATAGAAAGAAAGCAATATTAGAATGACCAAAAATTTAGGATGTGGCAGACGGTACCGCAGTCTCAGCTCCACATCCAAAATAACACTGAACAGCTACTTCCACCAGGCAAACAGACTACTGACAGATAGACTAAACTATCACATGAGCATAAACACAGAAGCACCTTAAGTGACCTACACACCACACAAGCACACGTATTACACGCACACAGTGCTGCTATTTACAGTGTAGAATAATAAAAAAAAAAAAATTATGTATCCGCTGTTTTTGACCATGTTGTGTCTAGTTTGTATAGATTGTTGTGTATTGTTGTTTACAAATGTACTATGGTTGAGGAACCGGGAAAAACAAGTATCTCACGTTTTTCTGAATGTATGTAGGCTACATTGAGAAAAGCTGTGACAATAAAATGATCTGAATCTGAATCTGGAAGAAGCCTACTGCACATGTGCTGCATGTGTCTTTCAGAGGCAAACTCACTAGTAATGCAAGACATTGAGAGTAGATTCCTTTGCACTAGTGTTAACTTCAATACAGTCCCTTTAAAAATATTAATATTCAATACCATTTTCGATACCACAGGGAAATATTTACACAACATTGAGGGCATACAATTTTGGATTTGTATTACATAAGAAATGGCTTAAACATGACACCGAGGTACAAACAGTAGAATGAGTCTGTATAAAAACAATAATTCTCTATAAATAACAATAATTTGGCATTATCCGTGGTGATACCAGCCATATTTGACATGTCCAGCATGTTCCATGTACCATCTCCTCCAACCAACGCCTCCCTCAAGCTGTCCCCTATGTGCTCCGAGCTCTAGATCAGGATTCTGATATAAATTGCAGAGTTACTGTCATGAATGTGAATGTGGCCCTCCTGTCCAGAGGTCAGTGGTGCATGAAAAGAAGGATTTCCCCGCCAAGATTCTCCATGATTATATATTTTGCTTCGTTGTACAGGGCAGGGATTTCAGGGTACATTAAATAATGCAGTGCAGGAAGGGCATACATGTTATTTAACTGTTCAAGAGGTTGTCTGAACCCAGGTTTCTCAATGGTAAACACAGGGACTTGCATTATGTACTCTGCTACTGCCCTGTTCAGGTTCTTAGCTTCATTTGAGTTTGTGCCACAGGTTGTGACCCTAACACTAACCCTAAATGTACCCGGATGTAACAATATCATGCGTTAGTGGGTTCCAAGACAGAGAACACGGCCACAATGTATATAAAAAGGATAACAAACTGTATTACATGCAATTATTAGGTACAACAAAATGGGGAAATGTCCTTTTTGGTGGCAGGGGGACAGCCAATGGTCTCCCCCGCTGACCGGTGTCGGAAGCCCTCCGGCAGACAGTTGGCGGTAGTGTGGAGGAGCTGGACTCCCTATACTGCCCTATAAACCTGGCGCTAGGCTAGGCAGGCTTAGCGTGAGATACACACAGGGAAGGGTGTGACCTTTAGCATCAGCCAAATGGCCACGAGGCAAAACACTGCAAATATGTAATATATTACACACGGCATGTCGACACACGGTTGACCACTTTCATATGGCACACTAAGGCTCTGGGAAGCTGTGCTATCGCTACCACATGCAACTATACACAGCAGGCCACATTCCTACAATATAGCTCCAGGGAAACTAATGCTACACACCACTCATACACACGTTAGCTTTGAAAAAAAAAAACGCCATGCAATGGTTGAATTGGCGTTGTAGAGGCTTTCAGGAACATGATGTATAGAGACGAGATGTTGCGTAGCGTGAGACCCCTCGGTGGGAAGCACTCTGCCGCCAATAAGACCGCTACACACTCCCTATAGGCAAGTTCACAGTCAAGGCTGCCTCTCATGTAGCAATCATGCTCAATTTGTTCAGATGAGCCTGGGCGCAAAATGGGTGTTCAGACAGTTTTAGAAAAATACCCCAAATAATTCTGTCAATCCGTGACATTAACACCATAACAAAATCTGCAAATTATTATATTCAAACGGAGCAAATTAGCGTGTCTCCAGCTTAAAATTCCTGGGTGTCCACATCTCCGAGGACCTCTCTTGGACCCTCAACACCTCGACCCTTGCTTACCAGCATATCTTCTTCCTGAGGAGACTGAGGAAAGTCTCCTCAGATTCTGGTGAACTTGTACCGTTGAATAGAATAGAATAGAAATACTTGTATTATACAGAGGGAAATTTGACACTGCAAATCGCTCAACATTAAACATTTAGACAGAACAGGTCACGAATAAGAATAACAAAACAAATCAAATTGCCTAAGATAAGAATAGAATAAAATAGGATAAAAATGGAATACAATATACAGTAAATAAATACAGTAAAAATATACTGAGGTCTACAGTAGGTGTAATATTGCACAGTGCTGTTTCAAAAGTGAGTCCAAGAAGATGGTAACTGTCACTATGTGCTCAGTCAGTGATGCAGTGAGGCACAGTGATGCATTGTATAGTATGATGGCTGTTGGAATGAAGGACTTCCTGTGCATTTAGGTAGTGTACTTGTACTTGACAATAAATCGAATTGATTAAGTGAGCGGATCACTACAAAACGTTCTAACATCTGAAAGGCACTGAATTTGACCAACTCGTCTAGGTTCATGTAGTCGGTCTCTGGTCCTCATGTAGCACTGGCCTAGACAGACAGACCAACGTCATGGAGGACAGACACAGGGCTCAAGGAGGTCAGACACAGGGGTAATGCCCAATGTGTGAAATGTCACCTCGCAGATCAATGCTTTTCCCCCGCGTGTCACGTTCCTAGGCCCGGTCCTGGCTGGACTGGGCAGGATGGTAACATTGGGCAGTGCCCTCCACCTAACATTGGGCAGTGCCCTCCACCCAACAGTGGCTCTCTACCTAACATTGTCTCTCTGCCTAACATTGGTCTCCTACCCTCTGGTGGCCATCCGCAGACGGTGTGGTCCAGTACACTGGACATCCTGACTACTGTTTTAACCTTAATTAATAGTGTGATCAATGTGGTGTCCTGGGGTGTGCTGTCATTGACTTTCCCTTCCCTGGTGTGATGTGGTGCACTGTTTTGGGTTGTTATGAGTTGCTTTTGTGTTTAGTTGTGTTTAGTTGTCATTGCTTATTGTCTAGGTTGTGTTGTGATTCTGTGTTGGCCAGGTGTTCTTGATTGTTGTCTCTGTATGTCCTCCCTTCCTTGTGGCGACATTCCTCCTGTCTCCCTCCCCGTTTCCTGTCCACGCCGTATTGTGCTGTCATCCTCTAGTACAGACCTGGGCATTGTACGGCCCGCGGGCCGGATACGCCCTGCGGGATGATTCTGACCAGCCCGCGAAAGATTACATGATAATTAAAAAAAATAAATAAATAAAAAATTCTTTTCATGTCAACGTTCACACGCACAATATACGCTTACCTAGGATTTTATTTGATTCAACAACAAAGCAGTCAGGGCAATGGCAAGCCGAAAACTGTCGAGTGTGGTTTTTTTTCACAACTGAGGTAGGTAGATTACATTTTTTTTATTTGCAATAAATTTCAAGGCAACTAGAAGTCAAACCATCAGCTGATCACCGGCACAGGTACTCATCCATGTTAGGAGCACTGCATGATGAATTTTCAAGGCGTTTTCAAGATTTCAAAAAGGTTGAGGATGAAATGCAGCTGGTTTCCTCTCCCTTTACCTGCAGTGTTGATAGTGCACCCACCCAGCTTGAACTCATTGTCCTGCAGTCTGATTCACTACTGAAAGAGCACTTTAAGTCAGCATCACTGCTAGAGTTCTACTCTGCTCTCAAGGAGGAGAACTTTCCAAACATGAGGAGACATGCTCAGAAGATGTTGGTTCTCTTTGGATCCACCTATATTATGTGAACAGACATTCTCAGTCATGACGTTTACCAAGTCCAGGTACAGATCCTCTCTCACTGATGAACATCTGGCAGCTGTGCTTCGCATCTCCACCTCAGACATGCAACCTGACTTTGATGGACTTGTTAAAGCTCAACAGAGACTGGATTTATCACACTGAATGAAAAAAAAAAGAATTGAAGAACACTAAAATGTGGAAATATAACAAGTGAAATGGGAAATTTTTTTTTCTTTTTTTTGCACAGTTCTGAAAACATTAAATGTTTAATATAGGCATGTAAAGTAAAAAAGGCTACAAAACTGGGACACTTTTCTTTACACAGTTCAGTGACTTGTTTATTTTGGCTATAAGATGATGTGATGTCTTTGTTTCAATAGTATATGAAACTCAAAATAATAACTTTATTTGTATAGCACTTTTTCATACATGCCCTTTGTTATTAATGTTTCACATTTTGTTTATCATTTTGGAAATAAATTCTATTTGAATAAATTATATTTTTGAAAGCTAACCTCACATTTTAATTGCCAAATAATAACATACACTATTACCAGGGGTCAAAACAATGCCATTTACTGCTTTTTATATAGAAATAAAATGTATATTATGCATAATTGAGTTTGGAATTTTGGCCCGGCCCTCCAACATATTTTCAGTTGCTCATTCGGCCCCCCGGGAAAAATAATTGCCCACCCCTGCTCTAGTAAGTGTTAGTGTTTGTTGTTTTGTTTTGAGAAGTATGTTAAGTAGTTTCTGTATGTTCTTTGTATTGCCCTTGGTTCTACAGTAAACTCCCTTCTCCAAGCTTCAAACCTCGTCGCTGCCTCCTCCATTCCGTTCCCTTTCTGCAAACTGTGTTCTAACCTACCCCATCGTAACAGAATGTTGCCACCAGTAACGAATGCAGCAGGAAGGGCAAGCGATACCATTCGGGTCATCCTGAGCCTGATGGCCGGTGACATGAAGCGTTACTCACCGGTCAAGTGGGTGTTCCTGCTCCAGAAGATCGACCAGGTCGCCACGGATAATCCGTGTGGGAGATGGCTGAACGTATTACAGCCCTCATGGAGGAGTATAAGCCGGAGGCTAGGGTAGCTAGCCTGCCGACTGTTCTCAGGCTCACGGCCAGCCTAGAGCCCCCCACAGCCGTTGAGGCTGTTCAGATGTCCATCGCTGTTCAGACGTCCACAGCTAACACAGACCCGCCCGTTAGCTCCGTGCCTATAGCTAACCGGCCGTCCCCAGTTAGCACAGCTCCACCCGTTAGCTCCGCTCATACAGCTAACCAGATGTCCACAGCTAACACAGCTCCGCCTGTTAGCTCCGTCCCTATAGCTAACCGGCCGTCCCCAGCTAACACAGCTCCACCCGTTAGCTCCGTCCCTATAGCTAACCGGCCGTCCTCAGTTAGCACAGCTCCGCCTGTTAGCTCAGCCACTATAGATGGCCAGACGTCTCCAGTTGGCACAGCTCCGCCCGTTAGCTCCGTCCCTATAGCTAACCGGCCGTCCCCAGTTAGCACAGCTCCGCATGTTAGCCCTGCTACTATAGCTAACCAGACGCCCACTGCTAACCTAGGCTCCAGGTTCACGGTGAGTCTGGTACCTGAGACGGACCAGATGTCCCCAGCTAGCACAGTCTCCACTGCTAAACTAGGCTCCAGGTTCAGGGTGAGCCTAGTAACTGAGACGGACCAGATGTCCCAAGCTAGCATTGTCCCTGCAGCTAGTCAGGTCTCTTCAGCTAGCAGGCCTAGGAGGGCTATCAGGACAGGAGCTGCTAGGCTCTCCCCGACTGTTAGCTTAGCCTCGGCAGCTAGCCAGGCCTCCCCAGCTAGCACAGTTCCCACAGTGAGTCCAGGGCACACAGTTAGCCTAGCCCCTGAGGCTAGTATGGCTAACAAGGCCTCCACAGCTGGTCCAGCTTCCACGCCCAGTCCAGCCTCTCCTCTGGGTCCTGACTCCTCATCCCCGGATCCTACACCACGCCTCGCCGCCGAGACCGATCCGATCTCCACACCCTGCCCGGCCTCTACACCTGGTCCGGCTGCTGTGCCGGCTCCCGGCTCCTCGACGGATCCTGGCTCCCCGTCTGGTCCAGCTCTGCGCCGTGATCGGCGTCCTGGTCGTTGCCATGGTCTTCGCCGTGGTCTTCGCCGTGGTCTTCGCCGTGGTCTTCTCCGTGGTTTTCGTTGTGGTCTTCGCCGTGGCCTGCGTGGGTTCCTGCTCCGGGGGTCGTCGCCGCCGCACCTCCGTTCCGGCTCTCCCGAACCGGTCCCTAGTCCGGCGGCTGGAGGGCCTCTCGTCCGGGATCCGGCTCCGGGGTCCAGCTCCCCTTCCCGGGCTTCTACACCTGTTCCCAGGTCCAGTCCCCCTCGTCGGGCCTCGGTTCCCAGGTCCAGTCCCCCCCCCTGGGTCTCGGTGCCCATCCCCACCCCCCCCCTCGTCGGGCCTCTGTTCCCAGGTCCTGCCCCCCTCCCCGGGTCTCGGCGCCCGTTCCCATCCCCCCTCGTCGGGCCCAGGTCCAGCTTCCCTTTCCAGCTCCCTGTTTCTTTCCCCGCCTCCCCTCTCCGGGCCTCTGTTCCCGTCCCCACCCCCTCTCCGGGCATCTGCGCCCGTTTTCAACCCCCCTGGCTGCTATGCCCCTCCTGGGGTTTTCGCTCTGCCTCCCGGTCCCTGGTCTTCGGGTCATCTCCCTGGGTCCTCTCCGGGGTTCCGGCTTCCTCCCTTACCTGCTTATGGACGTTGTTTTCGGGGGTCTGGATGCCCCCCGTTGAGGGGGGGGTAGTGTCACGTTCCTAGGCCCGGTCCTGGCTGGACTGGGCAGGATGGTAACATTGGGCAGTGCCCTCCACCTAACATTGGGCAGTGCCCTCCACCCAACAGTGGCTCTCTACCTAACATTGGCTCTCTGCCTAACATTGGTCTCCTACCCTCTGGTGGCCATCCGCAGACGGTGCGGTCCAGTACACTGGACATCCTGACTACTGTTTTAACCTTAATTAATAGTGTGATCAATGTGGTGTCCTGGTGTGTGCTGTCATTGACTTTCCCTTCCCTGGTGTGATGTGGTGCACTGTTTTGGGTTGTTATGAGTTGCTTTTGTGTTTAGTTGTGTTTAGTTGTCATTGCTTATTGTCTAGGTTGTGTTGTGATTCTGTGTTGGCCAGGTGTTCTTGATTGTTAATTAGTTGGGGTATTTAGGTGTCTGTCTGTCCTCCCTTCCTTGTGGCGACATTCCTCCTGTCTCCCTCCCCGTTTCCTGTCCACGCCGTATTGTGCTGTCATCCTCTAGTAAGTGTTAGTGTTTGTTGTTTTGTTTTGAGAAGTATGTTAAGTAGTTTCTGTATGTTCTTTGTATTGCCCTTGGTTCTACAGTAAACTCCCTTCTCCAAGCTTCAATCCTCGTCTCTGCCTCCTCCATTCCGTTCCCTTTCTGCAAACTGTGTTCTAACCTACCCCATCGTAACACCGCAAAGTGGGAGACATGTGCTACCGCTACAGTCTTCACAACCCCCCCCCACCTACATCTGCCTTCCGTGACATTAATGCCCGCTCATTCTCCATTCCACCATCCATTCAACTGGAAAAACGAGGAATGGACAGGATCACACAGAGCAGACCAGAACTGGGGGGTGTGATGAGGCCTTTCCAGGATCAAATGTATCATTTTATTCGACGCAGTCCCAGGGTCTGTCGGTTGTCCAATGACATCATTGCCCACACCTTGTTTTTATTTTTCTCTCCTTGTCTGCCAGTCCTAGCCAGCCAGCCAGCTGGAGATGCAGGCCTCATTAACTAGATTCAGATCAGCTAGGTTGGGCCACAGCTTAACTGCAGAAAAGTAGAGGAAAATAAAGGCAGATAGCATCTGAACTTAAAAAAATATTTATATCATAAAATGTCTTCTAAACACCGTTGCCATTATACACTGCAAGTCTAACTGGCTTTGAAACGGAGCTAAAGTTTGTTAGGAAATGTTGAGTCCAGTATTATTGTCGGTTCAATAGCTGCTGCCTGCGAGTAACTTGTTTCATTCAAAGAAAGATGTAGATAAGGAGAGATGGACACACACATGCACAGCCACACACACACACACACACACACACACACACACACACACACACACACACACACACACACACACACACACACACACACACACACACACACACACACACACACACACACACACACACACACACACACACACACACACACACACACACACACACACACACACACACAAACAAACAAACAAACAAACAAACACACACACTGCACACAGCAAGGAGAATAATGACAGGATGGAAGAAAACGATAATAAAATCAGAGGTCAGAGAGAAGGCAGGAGAGGGTTCAGGTTCCACTGAAGAACGTTTGTGTTGAAAACAATATGTATACAGTCAGCACAGCGTCCTCGCACAAGGGGATCATTATTATAGGGGGTTATTTTCCCCTTTACTTTTCAGCTCAATTCTAGAGTTAAAGATAAACTATAAGTATGATTTCCAGATCGTTCGGCGTGAGGACTGTGTAGACCCAACGACGTACAATTACGCAAAACGAGCACATCGTTTAGCGGTCGAGTCCACGCGGTCGTCATTGCCGGCTGGTGTGGGTTGAGAACCATGTAGACTCAACCACTAAATTACACACTTTATTACACATAGTTGTACGTATGCAGTTGAGTCTACTTGGTTGTTCAAATCCTTGTTGAGTGTCATAATCTTTCCCTCTCTTTGGTTATTTCTGTCTGTCTGTGTATCTCTCTCTCTCTGTCTGTGTCTTTCTCTCTCTCTCTCTCTATCTATCTCTCTCTCTCTCTCTCTCTCTCTCTCTCTCTCTCTCTCTCTCTCTCTCTCTCTCTCTCTCTGTCTGTGTATCCTCTCTCTGTCTGTGTCTCTTTCTCTATGTCTCTCTGTCTCTGTATGTCTGTCTCTCTCTCTCTCTTTGTCTGTCTCTCTCTCTCCTCTCTCTCTTTCATCATTCCTGTCATACTTTACTGTATACCAGCTAATTAAGCAAAGATGCAAAACAATTTGAACGTTTCTTTTGGAAACAGGTCCGAGGTCTGTTGCGGCGGATGTGGGGATGACAGCATGGGAAAACAGGGGGAGCTGGAAAAAGAGAGGAGGAGAAGCTAAATCAAAGAACCAGATGGAGAGAAAGGAACCCAGTTGAAAGAAAGGAAGGAAGAAAATAGGGAAGGAAAGGAGAAAGGACGGAAAGAAGATGGACAGACGTACCAGTAGAGTAGGTAGAGAGACATAGAGACGACTGGGAGCAATGGGGTGAAGAGGGAGATTGAGAGAGAGCTAGAGAAAGACGAGAGGAAGGAGTGAGAAAGGGAAGACATTAAGGAGAAGGAGTTGAAAGACAAACACGAGACAGAGAAGGAGAGGGGAGGATGGAGGAAAGGAGGAAAGGAGGCGGAGAAGGGAGAGAAACAGAGGAGACATGGAGAGGGAGCTATGAGAGAGTTGTGGGAATGTGTGTTTCAGCTGGCTGTCTGGCTGTGGGTAAACAGCCTCGCATGGAAGCAATAAATACAACTTATTTTCCCATGACAGGGCAGGTTGGCTCTGCTTCACCTCTCCATCCGACAGCACAGCCAGGTTCTGCCGGCTTTCATAGAATAGAATAGAATAGAATAGAGAACACGCTAGACTAGACTAGACCAGAGTAGAGTAGAGTAGAGTAGATTAGAGTAGAGTAGAGTAGAGTAGAGTAGAGTAGAGTAGAGTAGAGTAGAGTAGAGTAAAGTAGAGTAGAGTAGAGTAGAGTAGAGTAGAGTAGAGTAGAGTAGAGTAGAATAGAATAGAATAGAATAGAACAGAACAGAACAGAACCGTCCCACTATGGGACCAACACCACCACTCGGGTTGCAATTCTGCCCTGAAAGAACCTGGCTTCATTCTATTAGAGGCAGTGAATACAGCTAGTCTTCCCACGCTATGTGGAATGGCTCAGATTCGCCCTCAAAAAGCCTGGTTTCTGAAAGCGTCCAGGTCCAAAACACATTACAAGCCTGTTCTCTGACGGAGCCCCTCCCTCACCATGAGAGCTGCCATGTGATTTATCGGATACAGGATCTTTAAACCATGTGTTGTGGAGCCGTTTCTAGCGCTCGCCTACACAATGCCTTTTCTAGTTGTTTTAATGAGACCCCGGATGGCTGAAAACACTGAGGAACCCTCACTGTGAAGCATTAACTTCTACAGTCACTGTAGAGTTACTGTATGTCCACAAAATAATGTACTTAAACCCTTAGATGCACAGCGAGCCCTTAACGATAAAGAAACCCCAGTTATATGACTAAAAGCTTTTTTAGGATAACTCGATTTAAGCCACAGACATAAAAATTTGCAAAGCTTGGTGCTGTTAGCAACCCTTTGAGTGACACTGATCACTGACACACAGGCAACTATGAAAGCTAACATGAAGCTGGAGTGGGGGATGGGAGGTGCCTAAGAGAGAAGGGAGATCAAATAGTTGGCTATAAAGAATAAAAGACCCAAACAATAACAGCGGTCAAAATCGTTGGGAAACGTGTCCTCATAATGTGTTTATAATAATGTTGCCCTTGTATCATGAACTGATGAAAAGCTTATTTGTGTTGCACATGGAAATCACAAATCACACAAAAATACAAAAGGTATGTGAAGTGAAGTTTGCGGACGACACAGTGGTGGTGGGGCTGATCTCTGACAACAACGAGAAGGCCTACCGGGAGGAGGTTGATGTACTGGCACGCTGGTGTCAGGACAACAGCCTGCTCCTGAACATTGGTAAAACCAAGGAGCTGATTGTGGATTTTAGGAGAACACAGCAGGGGACACACACACCACTGTGGATCAACGGGGCTACCGGGGACAGGGTGAGCAGCTTTTTTTTTTTTAAACTTTGACCAGTCACCTGGTTCTTTTAGCGTTTATCGCTTTTTCTTCGCATTCATACTTGGTCAAGTTCGACCGACAGAAGCAGGCTGAAAGGGTTCAGATGGGGGGGAAAGACACTCTGGGAAAGGCACGGCTGCCGTCCGGGATTCGAACACGCTCAGCCCCAGATCTGCGCGAGCGCGGTTGTCCACGGTGCTGAAATAGCACTCGTGGTACGTGGTGAGCTACTGGAGCTCCCCAGGGGTGAGCAGCTTTAAGTACCTGGGGGTCCACATCTCAGAGGACCTGACATGGACAACACACATAGACTCAGTCGTAAAAAAGGTGAAGCAGCGCCTCTACCACCTGAGACAGTTAAGGAAGTTCAGAGTATCGGGGAAGATACTCCAGTCCTTCTACTCCGGAGCTGTAGAGAGCATCTTGACTGGAAACATCACTGCCTGGTATGGAAACAGCAAGGCACAGGACAAGAAGGCCCTACAGAGAGTGGTGCACTCAGCTGAGTGTACTACGGGTATTGCACTACCACCCCTGCATGTCTTATATAACAAGAGGTCAGGCAAATGCCTGCGCACACCAGCAACTAGGACAGAGAGACTTCGGCTCAGCTTCTTCCCCCAGGCCATCAGAGTCTTGAACACTGAACTCTCCACACACAAGCATGCATGAGCACACACACAACACACACACACACACACACACACACACACACACACACACACACACACACACACACACACACACACACACACACACACACACACACACACACACACACACACACACATGCTGCACACGCTCACACTCAACGGTCACTTGATGGATATACCTGTAGCAAGATAGCATAATGATATATAGTATAGTATACAGTATATTGTATAGTATAGTAGTGTACATAAGACCCAGTGCCTCATCCGTAGCTAACACTGTATTGCACTATTGCAGGACCTTAGCATGTATTTTACAATACTTTTTGTAAACTTTATGTACATTATACCTGTTATATCTTATTCTTATTACTTGTATTATTGCACAATCTGCGAGCATGACCACCCGCATTTCACTGTATGCTTGTATGCCGTGACAAATAAAACTCTTGTCTTGTCTTGTAACCCCCCCCCCACACACACACACACACTAGAATCTGAATTCAGGAAAGCACATAAAATATAACAATAAAACAGGAAAAAAGTTAATGTAGGCCTATAGCATTACTGTTATGTAATACTGTTGTCAATATTTTTTTCAGTTTCTTATTGTTCAATTGCCCCCAGTAGTTTTGTGTCACCTTCAGACATTTCATAAAACGTTGTTTAGTTAAAAATAAGAATAAGAGAGAGAGAGAGAGAGAGAGAGAGAGAGAGCACAAGTACAGATGAAGTAGAGTATGAGGAGGTGGAAATATATATTCATAATTAATTATATGCAGATATTAAATCAATTTGATGCTTCGATGCCAATGAATATTAGGTTAGAAAATACATTTGCCGGATTTAATTCATTTGATTACATCTGTTCCCATCTTGTATTGTACAATAAATTAAAAAAACAGTTGGTTCCACTACTGTTATCTATTGAAAGTCCCTTGAAGTATATAGTAGTAACCACTGCCCTGATACCTTAAGAGTGAGGTTGCTTCTAGTGCATGACAACTCCTCAGGTAGTGCATTTGTGATGTCGTACAAAAACTATAGTTACAGTGTATATATTTAAGCATTACATCACGCGCAGGAGTGGTTTGTGAACAATAAACCATGCCTAGGGGTGGTCGTTAGACCCCCCTAGGCATGGTTTATTGTTCACAAATCACGACTGCAAGTGGTGTAAAGCTTTTATACAACTGCCACATTCATCCAACCTTATTTCTATACAATAAACACACATTAATCGAAGATTTATTGAAAAAACCATCCGCCAGAAAAAGTAGTTCCCACAACTACAAAAAAGACAATTTGCCTCCATGTGGAAGCAGATCGGAAGTGCATCCAACCAACTAACACATCCAACTGTGTATTATTGGAATGATTGAGAGAAGTTGCCTCATGTGGAAGCAGCTTGAAGTGCATCCAACCAACTAACACATCCAACTGTGTATTATTGGAATGATTGATTGAAAATGTTATTACCAGATGCAGAATGGGTACAATACAGTACGGCTTAATACACACAATTGTTAAGGGAATGCAGACCTACTTTCCATAGAACTTCATTCTTAGATGCTTCTATAGAAAGTAGGTAAAACAAATTAAAAAGTTTTCTTTGCCCTATAGGAAAAAAACGTTTTCTTCGCCCTATTTTTTTATTTATTTTTTTAAACCTACTGTAGAGGGCCTAAACTTAACCAGTTGGAAACCAAGCGTACAGTAATAAAATTAGCAATCAATCAATCAACTCAATAGGCCATGCTCACTTAGAACAGCGCAGCACCCAGCTCTCTCTCAGTCTGACCCGCGTTGCAGACAGGAGTGTGTGTGTGTGTGTGTGTGTGTGTGTGCGTGCGTGTGTGTGTGTGTGTGTGTGTGTGTGTGTGTGTGTGTGTGTGTGTGTGTGTGTGTGTGTGTGTGTGTGTGTGTGTGTGGGGGGGTGTGTGGGGGGGTGTGTGGGGGGGTGTGTGTGTGTGTGGGGGTGTGTGTGTGGCGGTGGGTGGAGACTAGTGCTAGCGCTGACAGTCAGAGAGGAGGAAAAAGAAATTGAAAAAATAAATGTAAATTAATCAATCAATCAAATCGCGATTTTTCTTTTGTTACACAATTATTCAAGACCCATCAATTACATCATCCAACATTGTTTAAACGACTAAGACATTCGCTGTGACAGAATCGCTTGATATTTAGTCGTTTAGTCGCTATCAACATATCCATTTGTAAAGATTATTGTCCACCTTCTTGTGATCCGGCGGATTGATGTGATGTGATTCGGTTGTGGGCGGGTCCTGGGCCAGCAAGCGTGGACTGATCGCAATACATACGTGTAAATGGACTGTTTCAGCCAATCAGAATCGAGAAATTTGCATGCCGTTGTATAAATATATATATATAACGGTTGTGACATTGTCACCTTAAACTTTGATGCCCCGAGGGAGTTTCGAACCCAGCCAGGTCTCTCACGCCGCGGGCAACAGCACAGTGTCCATTGTAATGTGTCTATGTGTCTCTTGAGGATGAGAGTGAGTTTAACCCATAGCACCTCTACTCACCCCAGTCACTTCACAACATCTGAAGTCCATCGTGACTGCGCTTCACGGTACCATCTGTTACATATATATATATATATATATATATATATATATATATATATATATATATATATATATATATATATATATATATATATATATATATATATATATATATATATATATATATATATATTAAACTAGATAGGACTCGTGCACATCTGGTTGGACCCCGACTGGAGGTGCAGGTCAGCGCAAGAGAGATAAATAAACTAAAAGGAGAAAACCTTCAAAGGAAAGAAGGGACCGCACACTCCACAGGACTCGTTTTTGCTTATTTATTGTTTGCACAACGCGTTTCGCTGTCGCTTCCTCAGGTGCTATGCGATAGCACCTGAGGAAGCGACAGCGAAACGCGTTGTGCAAACAATAAATAAGCAAAAACGAGTCCTGTGGAGTGTGCGGTCCCTTCTTTCCTTTGAAGGTTTTCTCCTTTTAGTTTATATATATATATATATATATATATATATATATATATATATATATATATATATATATATATATATATATATATATATATATATATATATATGTATGTACAGTACTACAGTACATAACATACTCAGATTGCCTCAGATGACTATATTCTCTAAGGGCCTTGTTGTAACAGTGTAGGGGTTCCCACCATCATCTGCAGACAGATAGCAGCCACAGTCTGTTGGTGGTAGACCAGAAAAAACATAATTAAAATTAAAAACAGATGGGGCTAAAAGACTAAACGCAAGACAGTAAAAAAAGACTAAACGCAAGACAGTAAATTAGCTCACTCACTGATTCGTTGACGTACAAAGAGAGGCGTCAAACTACCAACACCCTGTGAACAGCACATGCTATCCCCAATCTATCTATTCGTCAAAGTCGTAAGATTGGTCTTCTTGATGCACTGTTTTTTTTTAACTTGGTCTCTTTCCAGTGAGGAGATCTGCCAGTCTTGTTTGGTTGTGTTCCATGGTGGTGTGGAAAGTGGCGTCTGAAACACTTGGTTTCAGACACAGGTTTTGTAATAGCCTTATTGATTGTGTGTGTTGTGCCGCTGGGTGATTCCCCAGTTTCCCCAACCATGTGGGTTTGGAGTTGTGTCGTGTGACACGTCGATAACGTGTACTTGTTTAGTGTGTGTTTGTCTTATTAGTATACCCCTGTTTTTTTCCCCCATCCCCTTGTGTGTTAATTGTGATGGTGGGTTAATTCCTTTTTCCTTTTTGGGATATATAGTTTATAAAATAAAATACCCATTTACGCTTGGAAAACTGCGGGGACCCATGCTAAGAGCATCTACTGGACGGGTTGTCATTCACGGCAACCCGGTCCAGCTACCATACAGGGTAACTACATACGTCTATAAAACATATACATCGTTATATATATGGCCTCTAAATGATATCGCAATATTTTTGGCCATATCACGATACACGATAATATATTGCGATATTTTGACATTTCCTCTAAAGCACTTAAAAATACTTTATTTAACCCTTTGATGCATATAGTCACGCCAATATGATGATTATAATAAATGAAAATGTAGTCTACTGACATACTAATACATTTTTTTTTTTTTTTTTACATCTAAGACAATTTATATAAAAACTCTTGGGTGCCTAAGACTTTTGCACAGTACTCAGTACTGTGTTTTCTATCCACTTTAGCCAAACACACACACACACACACACACACACACACACACACACACACACACACACACACACACACACACACACACACACACACACACACACACACACACACACACACACACACACACACACACACACACACACACACACACACACACACACACACCACACACACACACACACACACACACACACACACACACACACACACACACACACACACACACACACACACACACACACACACACACACACACACACACACACACACACACACACACACAAACACACACACACACACACACACACACACACACACACACACACACACACACACACACACACACACACACACACACATATACACACTACTGTGAGAAAATAATAATCACACACAAAGGGATAATGGCTTATAGCAGACTTAATGATTTTAGAATATTTCAGATAATGAAATTAAATGTGTATATCATCAACTATCCAGTTAGTATTTATACTGTAACGTTTGGCTACTTTAAATCATTGAACGTAGAGAGAGAGAGAGCCAGCCCCCCCCCCCCCCCCCCCCCCCCCCCCGGTTTTGTTTTAGGTTTGCGTTTTGAGCATCTATGTTGCCTTAGTTGATGATGTCACACTAGAATGTCAACACATTGAACAGTTGAACACACGGAGATGGAAACTGGATGCCCGATATAAAGAAATGAATAGCCAATAAATGTGAAGTTATCTTTGAACCTCTGTTGTCAAGCCTCATCAATATACCCCCCCCCCCCCCCCCATTTCCTCACTAATGGAACTGGTGTTGTGGAGTCTGCTTTGAGCGTTTCCAGGGTTAGCGGCTAACGGCTAACGTTAGTTAGCTTAGCCTAGTTATGGGATAACTTAGTTAGCTTATTAGCAGCTAACGTTAGCTCATTGCTCGCGTCAATTAAATTGCATGTCATTGAAGGTCCGTGCTGGTCTGTGTCTAATGAAATTACAATTGCATGTCATTGATGGTCCGCACTGGTCTGTGTCTATAATGAAATGAGAGGAAAGCTCTGCGCTAAAGCAAGTCTCATCTCAGCCGCGGCGGCTTAATGACATGACAACATATACTCGATGTTCATGATATAGTAATTTACTACATCTCATGTAAAAAAAAAGCCGCAATACATCGAGTATACTTGATATATTGCCCAGCATTGGAGGTGGTTGGGTGGGTGGGGTGGGGGGGTCGGGTAGGAGGGGTGGGTGGGGAACACTGTACAACTGTACAAGCAAAATTGTACATTGGAATATTGACGAAACCATACTTGGTAGTTTACTGTACATTGGAGGGGGTTGGGTTAGGACATTTACAGGGGCCAGTTTCGAATTGCAGTCTCCCGTAGGTGTTCTTTGAGAGTGGTTTTGAAAGTGGGTAGTGATTCACATTCCTTTACAGCTTTGGGTAGGGCGTTCCACATTGATGTGGCATAATTGCGAAATGTGTTTAGTCCCTTGTTTGAGCCAAATCTGGGTTTAACATGATTTGTGGAGCTCCCTCTGGTGTTGTGATCGTGGTATTCACTGACCTTTGGGAAGTATTTTGACATGTACATGTCGTGTAGTGTATCTTGTAGACCAGGCCCATTGCAAGTTGCTGTACTCTGTCATCTACTCTAAGGCATCCTAGGTTGTCAAAGTGGACAGGGGTGAGGTGGGTTCTAGGAGTAAGGTCAAGCAGTAGTCTGACCAGTTTGTTTTGAGATGTTTGTAATTTTGTTTTTAGCGCCTTTGAGGTGCTTTGGTACCATGAGGTGCAAGCATAGTCGTAGTATCCTTGAATGAGTGCTCCTGCCAGAGTCTTCAGGGTATTCTTGTTTACCAGAGAGGAGATCCGGTACAAGAATCGAGTTCGTTGGTTGACTTTTTTTATTACCTTGGATGCCATTTTGTCACCGGAAAGATTTCCTCATAGAGTGCTCGCGTGAATTTGAGGAAAAGCATAAAGGAGCTCAGTTCTGTTTAAAGTGGGGAGAAATTAACAGTGATATGGGGGAGATGAAGATAGAGGGAGAGGGAGAGATAGAATGAAGGCGATAGAGGGAAGGCGAGAGGGGGAGACAGTGAGCCGGCTTGCAGACAGACCAGTGCCAGCCAGCGTTCAGTTGGAATTTTTGTTTGCGGTGGATAGAGACCGAGAGTGAAAGAGAGAGAGAGAGAACGGCAGTGGTGCAGTGCTGGTATAACTCGGTATAACGGCGTTATACCTCGGTCACTGAGGCTGAAGTACGCGCAATCGCTTTTTACATGGCATTATCCAACCGGACTCCCGGAGAAGCATGCAGCTGCAGAGCCGCAGAGCCAGCGGCGCTCTCTGGGCCGCGCGCTGACGGCCGCGCTGTGAGGCAATAGTATCCAGCTGCAGGACGAGAGCAGCCAAAAAAAACTGTGCATGCGCGCACGCGCACGCCCGTGGAGCGTTTGTCCTACTGTCAATTTGCCACTGCACCACTGGAGAACGGAGAGAGAAAACGTGTGTGAGAGATGAACACAAAGAAAGAGAAAACAAGAGAGAGTGAGAAAGAGAGAATGAAAGAGAGGGAAGGGGGAGGGGGGCAGGAGTTAATTTACTATTCAAACCACCGATATGTCATATAAATTTTTTCCAGTGTTACTTATTTACAGCACATCCCTTCCAGTCTGAAAGAACAAAATCCTCAAAACCTGCCTCCTGCTAAGCGAGCGAGCGAGAGGGGAGGAGGGGGAGCAGCGAGTAGGGGGGAGCAGCGAAAACAGCTCCCAGTCTGAGGAGGGGATTGACAGGGAGTGGGAGAGGGGCAGGAGACGAGAGGAGAGGACGCAAGGAGGGGCGAGGAGAGCAGAGGGGATGAAAGGAGCCGGACGGAGGGTAAAGGCGAGGAGACAAGAGGGTTGAGAGCGAGAGAGGAGACGACGGTGGAGACGAAATGAGAGAAACGGGGGAGAGGAGAGGAGAGGAGAGGAGAGGAGAGGAGAGGAGAGGAGAGGAGAGGAGAGGAGAGGAGAGGAGAGGAGAGGAGAGGAGAGAGGGGGAGAAGGAGAGACAATGAGGAGCGAGGCGAGCAGTGGTAGACAACAGGAGAGAGGGGAGGAAAGGAGTGGAGAGGTGTGGCACGGCGAAGAAAAGTGCTTCTTCAGCGGGCGGGGCTTGCAGCGGGGGGTGTGTGAGCGGACGACACGGCCTTGTGATGTGCAGGCGGCGAATCGGAAGCCCGGATTCCAGGTTCATCAGAAAGTTTACTGGGTCAAAACAGATGTGAAGAGGAGGGAGGAGCGGGGAGGGAGAGAGTGAGAGAGGAAGGGAGGGATAGCGGCAGCATAAATAGGATCCCGCTTTCAGTGTCTGCAAGTACCAGTCTGTAATCTCCATGCTGCTCTGCTTGGTTCCTTTCTCCCGCTTTCTCACACCTCTCCTCTCACATGTTCTCTCCTTTTTCCTTTGTCTCTTTGGCTTCTACCCCTCTCTCTTTTATTTGACCATGCACTTCTTCTCGTTTCTTTCTTTTTCTCTCTATCCCTCTCTGGCCTTTTCCTTTCTCTGTCAATTACTTTACTCCTCCCTTCCCTTTCTAATTCATCCTCTCGCTCCTTTTCTTTTGCCTTCCTTAGTCTCTCCTCTTCACACTATTCCTCTCTCCCTCTTCGCTTCTCCTCTCGGCTGTCATCCTCCTGTTTTTGGGAACGTGATCTCTCTGCTCTGCGGTCTTTCTGTTCGCTCTGCTCTGCTGTGTTGTTGTTGTTGTTGTTGTTGTTGTTGTTGTTGTTGTTGTTGTTGTTGTTGTTGTTGTTGTTGTTGTTCGTATGTATACCGCACCTGTGTATACTGTATACTTTACGTACTCATAGTATGTATTCAGAAGTGTTTTATTGGCCATATTTATTGTAACGTATAATATAACTGATATGGCATACAGACCCTCATCTGCACTTTTGATTACACTGCTTACTTGCTCATTATTCTTATATTCAGAGTTAATTATAAATACTGCCTTATTTTTATCTTTAATATAGTTTTATTGCCTATATTTATGTCTTCTACTATTACCATGCCCATATCTGTACCTGTACCTCCCCCCCCCCCCTCGCCATGCTGCTATGATGCCCAAATGTCCCCAAGGGGATCAATAAAGGAAGATCTTATCTTATCTTATCTTATCTTATCGTATCTTATCTTATTTCATGTTATGTGTTTTGTCATTCTTCTATTTCCCATAAATTTCTTCTTAAGTAGGCATAGCATACTATTTCGACTCAATGCTGGTATCTTACTGCAGGGGCGACGGTGGCTCAGGAGGTAGAGCGGTCGTCTAGTAATCCGAAGGTTCCTGGTTCGATTCCCGCTTCTCCCGGGCAGTGCGTCAAAGTGTCCTTGAGCAAGACACTTAACCCCTAATTGCTCCAGATGAGCAGGTTGGTACTTTGCATGGTCGCCTCCACCGTAAATGTGTGAGTGAACAGCTGAATACGAGGCACAAGTCGTAAAGCGCTTTGGATAAAAGCGACATATAAATGCAGTCCATTTACCATTCACATGATTGATGATGAGGCCCATCGACGATGAGGAGGAGGCTAGGCTATGGCATAGGGCAATGAATGAGGGAATGCAATTGATGCACTGTTTGCTGGCAAGAGGTTAACATGAGCGCTTTTCTGTGTCTAAATATTCAGCATAATTACTCTAAGCCCCACGACTAGTGGGCGCTTGTGCTGTGCGGTAGTTGGTCAATTATAAGTCCCATCGTTGTGGCATGTGGTGCGAGTGTAGTTTACAGTAGGCTCCATTGTCACGTCAGAAGATGCAACAATATCGGTGCGCTGCACACGCTGTTGCTTATTTTGTCATTCTAGTTGACAGCAGGGTGGCCTGAGCACCAGGCTCTGTGGTTCTGATGCGTTACGTGACTTCTTCTCTCCCACCACCCCGACCCTCCGGATCAGCTCCCTCTCTGTGTGCCAGCACCTCCTGATTTACAAATTAAGCACTATGGGTATGAAGAAGAGAGAGACGGACAGACAAAAACACAGATGGACAGATCGAAAGAGACACACACAGTTGGACACAGATAGATAGACCGACAGACAGACAGACAGACAGACAGACAGACAGACAGACAGACAGACAGACAGACAGACAGACAGACAGACAGACAGACAGACAGACAGACAGACAGACAGACAGACAGACAGACAGACAGACAGACAGACAGAGACAGACAGACAGACAGACAGACAGACAGACAGACAGACAGACAGAGACACACAGTCAGACACAGATAGATAGACAGACAGACATACAGACAGACAGAGACATACACAGTCAGCCACAGATAGACAGACAGACAGACAGACAGACAGACAGACAGACAGACAGACAGACAGACAGACAGACAGACAGACAGACAGACAGACAGACAGACAGACAGACAGACAGACAGACAGACACGACTGTGTGGCCAAGTTCAGCTCCAACTCCATAGTGAAGTTCGCAGATGACACGGTGGTGGTGGGGCTGATCTCGGACAACGACGAGAAGGCCTACCGGGAGGAGGTTGAGGTACTGGAACGCTGGTGCCAGGACAACAGCCTGCTCCTGAACATTGGTAAAACCAAGGAGCTGATCGTGGATTATAGGAGAGGACAGCAGGAGACGCACACACCACTGATGATTAACGGGGCTACCGTGGACAGGGTGAGCAGCTTCAAGTACCTGGGGGTCCACATCTCAGAGGACCTGACATGGTCAACACACATAGACACAGTAGTAAAGAAGGCGAAACAGCGTCTCTACCACCTGAGACAGTTAAGGAAGTTCAGAGTATCGGGAAAGATACTCCAGTCCTTCTACTCAGGAGCTGTAGAGAGCATCCTGACCGGAAACATCACTGCCAGCACGGCACAGGACAAGAAGGCCCTACAGAGAGTGGTGCGCTCAGCCGAGCGTACCACGGGTATTGCACTACCCCCCCTGCAGGTTCTATACAACAAGAGGTGCAAATCCAGAGCCTGCAGGATAATGAAAGACCCTCACCACCCCAATAACAGCCTGTTTCAGCTGCTGAGGTCAGGCAGACGCCTGCGAACCCCAGCTACTAGGGACAGAGCGGCTTAGGCTCAGCTTCTTCCCCCAGGCCATCAGAGCCATGAACAATGAACATTGAGTGCTCAGAACATTGAACTGTCCACACACAAGCACACATGAACACACACACGACACGCACACTGTGCACGCTCACACACGAGCAGCCACTTAACACTTTAACATGAGTGGGCACACACTCATGTCGCACACACGCACACTTATGGCCAAAGGAAAGGACACTTTAAATTAGAATAACAGGAACAGTGTATTGCACTACCAAAGCTAACTAGCATGTCCCATATGCTCTGTAAATAACTATGTACAGATACCGAGATGTCACTCCATGTTACCTGTTACCTGTTACTGCACAATGTTGTTTTCTTCTTTTGATTCTATTATATGTACCACTGTATTGCACATTGTTGCGGGCAAGACCACCCGCATTTCATTGTATACCTGTATGCCGTGACAATTAAAACTCTTGACTTGACTTGACTTGACAGACAGACAGACAGACAGACAGACAGACAGACAGACAGACAGACAGACAGACAGACAGACAGACAGACAGACAGACAGACAGACAGACAGACAGACAGACAGACAGACAGACAGACAGACAGACAGACAGACAGACAGACAGACATGCACTCACACAGGCTAAAAGATAGGCTTTTCATTTTAGAGACAGATGGAGACTGAGAGCACACACAAAAGCGAGAGCCTAAAAATGAATGAAAGAAATAAAGAAAGAAAGAAAGAAATAAAGAAAGAAAGAAAGAAAGAAAGAAAGAAAGAAAGAAAGAAAGAAAGAAAGAAAGAAAGAAAGAAAGAAAGAAAGAAAGAAAGAAAGAAAGAAAGAAAGAAAGAAAGAAAGAAAGAAAGAAAGAAAGAAAGAAAGAAAGAAAGAAAGAAAGAAAGAAAGAAAGAAAGAAAGAAAGAAAGAAAGAAAGAAAGAAAGAAAGAAAGAAAGAAAGAAAGAGCGGCTGACAGCACAGAGAGAGAGGGAGATAACAGGGTAAGCCAAATAGAAGACAGGAAGCCGAGACAGTGAGAGCCTAAGGAGAATGAGAGAGGGATAGGGAGGGATAGACAGAGGCAGAAAGAAAGTATAGAGACTGAGAGGCAGAAACAGAGTGATAACAGGCCGAGGCGAATGGAAGATAAGAGGGAAATGCGGGGTCTGATAGGGAGGTAACCGCGACAGATAGGAATCAATCTGATCTAGCAGCCATTGATAATACAAAGGGAGCCCCAAGCGTTCCACCATAAACAATTTAACCGTATTTCCCAATATAATATACCCTGCCTCACGCTCGCCCTCTTCATTCTTCTGACGTGCTCGCGGTGCTTGCACTATGATTTAAGTATAATTCGGTCCCGCTGTTTCATACGTCTGTTTCTCATCGCCATCCATATGGCTGAGCAGCGTGGCATTCACCGTTTACATATTATTCTATTTTCAACCTCACCATCAGATACCATTCAACACAATCACACTCAATTTTGGACCCAACCCCCCCCCCCCCAACAGCACAATGCTTTTCTGATTACCATCGGAGGCAATGCGGGGCCACTCCAATTCACTTGCAAATGCCTCGCCGTGTAAGACCGCACTATGCATTTATTGTGGACGGAAAACATTTATAATACAGGGCCGCCACAAATGGGGCGATAGGAAAGAAATGGAGGCACTGTGGTGGGATGCAATAATGTGATTGTGCATTCCACAGCAAAGCCGGGACTCCCTGCCGCGCCCCATATGCAGTGTTTCACTGGAAAAAACATGGTTTTAACACGAGAGAGGGTGGGGGAGAAGGGAGAAGGCAAGAGAGAGAAAGCACACTCAAGTATTCTTTGTGTTTTGGTATTTGTGTATTTGGGTGTTCAGCGGCGGTGGGTAAGTGCATTTAATCATTTTCCTTTAGCTTGCCAAGTGTCAATAAGAAACACTGTTTATCTAAAGTGTCTTTCACTAAATTAGACCTTGTCACAGTTCCTTTAACGAGGGCACCCTGGAGCATGACGAATCCAAGATTCTGTGTGTCCAGCTGGAGCTCAACCTCGTGACTGGTGAGGTGGACAGGAAGCTGGCGGAGAAGGATGAGGAGATGGAGTAGAGTGAGGAGAAACAGCCTGAGTGTGATTTGACCCTGGACCCTGGAGGTCGGGAGCAGCCGCGATCGACAGCCTGAGAGTCAAGAAGGTCTAGCGGAGTCAGGCCAACCGCCCTGAGAGTCAAGGAGAAGACTGAGGGAGACCTAAAGGCAATGGAGATCCAGCTGTGTCTGTCTGTAATGGTTGAACTATAGCCAGAACCCAGGTGCAGATAAACCCAAACTGCAGGTATATTTATTAGGAAAAGGGAGAATACGGTAACCAGGTTCTCAGGCAGTCCAGGGGGTTGGCGCACAGACGGGTAGTCCGACACGCATGGGATTGTGACAGGGGCTATAGGTTCTATAGTCCAGGGAGTAGGCAAGTAGCAGGGTAGTCAGACAAGCATGGGATTGTGACAGGGGCTATGGGTTCTATAGTCCAGGGAGTAGGCAAGTAGCAGGGTAGTCAGACAAGCGCGGGGGGGAGGTCGTAGCCGGGAGCGGGTTTGATTCAATGGTTGGTTCTGTTTTATTTTATGCTGCTGGAGTATGGGGTTTTGATGATGCACCTGAATGTAATGCTATCCAGAACCGTGCCATGAGATACTTCTTGGGAGTCCATAAATATACAGCAAAAGGGGCTATAGAAGAGGAGATGGGTTGGGACTAGGGATGTCCGATATTGGCATAAAAATGTGATATCGGAAAATATCTGTATCGGTTTAAAAAAAAAAAAGAAAAAAAAATTATAAATGTTTTTACATTTATTTAACCTTTATTTACCCAGGCAAGCAAGTAAGAACAAATCATTATTTTATTTATTGTCCAAGTATGCATAATGTTGTGTTAATTACACTACAAGAGATATGTAATGTTAATTACCGGAAATTATTCAGTTTTTTGGGGGGGGGGGGGGGGGGAACCCTGCATATATCGGTATCGGTTGATATGTAAGGGATAATGTATAGCTACGAGGTCATTGTTGCAAAATAATTTACCGACACTGCGTTCTGGAACACCGAGGCGCAGCCGAGGTGTTCTAAACGCAGTGAAGGTCAATTATTTTGCGACAATGACCGAGTATAGCTATACATTATCCCGCTTATTACAGGGCTAACTTACTAACAATATACAATTCATTTTACACCATCGACAAGACGAGATCAAATGCAGACGCAGTTGTTCTGTTGCTCCTCGCCGGCAGGTGTGTGGACTTGATTGCACCTGATGTAGTGCAGCTGTAAAGCTTAGCTTTCGTGACTGCGATCAAAATGCTTGATTGTGATCGGTCAATAGCGTTCTGTTGCCCCTAACATCGGTCATTATTGCGCGTTGCCCGTAGCAGAGGTGAATTATCGAGAAATAATTTACCGCTGTCAGGGGCAACCGAGCGCTATTGACCAATCACAATCAAGCATTTTGGCAAATGTTAAAACACCATGTAATAACGGTTGATATCGGTATCGGAAATTAAGAGTTGGACAATATCGGTATATCGGTATCGGTAAAAAAGCCAATATCGAACATCCCTAGTTGCGACTCATGCTTGGTCAAGCAAAAAGGTGAAATGGTTAGGTTATGGAACCGCCTGGTCCAGCTGCCAAATGACAGGGTGACAAAAAATATATTTAACTGGGACAGAGCACACGATCATCCCTGGTCAAGAGAGATGTCCATGATTTCTTTCTTCTGCTGACTTAAGTATGATTTTTATGAACAATCTGCAGTGTAAGGTCCAAATAATTAAAACAAAATTATCAACAATCCATCAGGATAAGTGGAAGGTGGAGATATGGAAAAAACCTAAACTTAGAAAATATGTTGAAATTAAAGATGAGTTGAGGTCTGGCACAGACAGACAGACAGACAGACAGACAGACAGACAGACAGACAGACAGACAGACAGACAGACAGACAGACAGACAGACAGACAGACAGACAGACAGACAGACAGACAGACAGACAGACAGACAGACAGACAGACAGACAGACAGACAGACAGACAGACAGACAGACAGGCTGTGGAAGTGGGTAGATTCCAAGGTACACCTGAGGAGGAGCGGTTGTGTGTTCTCTGTGATCTGGGACTGGTGGAAGATGAATATCATTTTGTTTGTTATTGCCCCTTGTACACCGATTTGAGGAGGGCTTTATTTGAGAAAATTCAATTTGTAAATCCGGATTTGTTTTGGCAGTCTGAGTTGTATGTTGAGTTATTTTTTTGTGGAGGAGATCTTCAGTTTTGCAGGATTTTTGGAGAAAGCATGGCACTTGAGACAAAACACACTATATCCTATATAATTGTATATGAATTCCTCTTGTTTCTTTGTTTACATACATTGTTTATAGCTTGTTATATTAGGTTTTATTTTTTTTTATATTTTTTTGTGGCCATCTTGGTCTATATAACTTATTGTCAATGTCAAGTATACTATTATATACTTATTGTTTATGTGTCTTGTAAGCCCATATGGGCTGGGCATACACCTGTATGTAAGACACGAAAATAAAAAAACATCAAATCAAATCAAATCCAATCGGTATATGAGAAACTACGATCTGGCAGCCCCAGGTCTAAATATAGAGCAATCAGCCGGTAGATGTCAATCAGCTGCTCCTCCGGTCTTCACACACCTGCACCCCACCCTGTACTTAGGAGGGTTACAACCAAGGGTTACAGGAGATGGAAGGCTTGGAGGTGTCAGGCCAATGCATTCATTCATCCATCCATTCACACATTCACCTGTTCATTCAGACTACATAATATTGTCTTTCCATAAGACCAATCTCCATGCTGCTGAGGGCCAGAAACAAGCTTTTACTCAAAGGTTTTTGAATGAATGTGGAATCAGAGGCAACAAATATTATTACGACGTAGCAATTTAAGGGTATGATGAATGGGGGATGTCACATCTTCTGTTAGGACAAGTTGCCTCCCTCTTGTTAACCATCAGTTGTAGGGAACAATGTGAGCCTCCCATATGCCTTGTGAAAAACTGAACCAATCACACCTGAACCATTACAGCCATATGTAGCCCAATGTTATATGTTTATAATGTTTTTTTTCATCTCTCCTCTTCAGGAAGGCATGACTGCTCAATAACGAGACCACATCCAGTTGAGGCATTTCAACATCGCCCATAGAACATGACTATGAATATGAACGCACTATCCTTTTCTATTCACTCATAAACATGACCATTTTCCTCTCCATTCAGGTTTTTCCTCCGATGTTTTGTGTCAGGCTAAAGAAGCAATCTGTGTTGGTCATGCTCTGCATGCCTGGGATAAGGCCTCTGAAACAGCAGTTTGGCTATGGGACACTATTAGACTGAGAGTGAGCACCTAGTTTTATACAACAGACAGACTCAATTGTATCAACCAAATGACCCCATTATGTAAACTCCATAATTTGATTGTATTTTATTTCATGACAATTTTATTTATTTATTTACTTACTTACATTCGTTTGTGGAAATGCTTTATTAGACTGTATACAGTGGAGTGTCACCATTCCAATGTATGGACCCCATTTTGTTTTTTATTTTATATAAATTTGTATTGTATTTATTTATTTATTTATTTTATCATATTCATTCATGAATTTAAATATCAGTGGATGTGATGTGATGAGATAACAAATAGAGAGAAATAGAGAAAGACAGATACTTTGAAGAGAGAGGAAGAGAGAGAGGGAGAGAGAGAGAGAGAGAGAGAGAGAGAGAGAGAGAGAGAGAGAGAGAGAGAGAGAGAGAGAGAGAGAGAGAGAGAGAGAGAGAGAGAGAGAGAGAGAGAGATTTGATGTGAGACATGGCATAAAGAGAAAGCAGTGCACTATCGCTCTCTTACACATACACAGACACACGCACACACACACACACACACACACACACACACACACACACACACACACACACACACACACACACACACACACACACACACACACACACACACACACACACACACACACACACACACACACACACACACACACACACACACACACACACACACACACACACACACGCACACACGCACACACACACACACGCACACACACACACACACACACACACACACACACACGCACACACACACACACACACACACACACACACACACACACACACACACACACACACACACACACACACACACACACACACACACACACACACACACACACACACACACACACACCCGGACTACAAGCCTTCAAATGTCAGAGCAGCCCCCTGCAGGGCTGGCAGTCAAATCAATGTTGACCTCTGACCTCTGTAGACCTTTGTCGTCATGACTACAACATTTATGTTGACTGGCCATCGAAGGTCAACAATATACAGTATGTCTCTCTTTCTCCTTCTTACACACACACACAAGATTTTCACAGCACATGTGACAAATGCTTGATGGTGGTTTGAGGGATAGGTTGACATGCTGAAGGTGAGCCAGAGCCATCATCGCTGTTTGAATAACGTTGCTTTCATAGCTCATAACACATTATCTAACCACTGATGTACAGTACTCTAAGAGTCTACAAGTACATGTATGTAGGACACAGGCGTGTCGGTGAACTAAGCTGCATGTACTTTGTTAGAGGTTAAATTCCTGCTCACAATGCTGCATGTCATCCTGTTTCCTGCTTCTCTCCACTTGCATGGCCTACATACTGTCTCCACACGTATGCAGCAGTAATACTGTAAGTCTGTTGTTTTTGATGACCTGACCGTTCATATCGATGAGGTCTTCAGGTTCTATTCCCCATATTGACAAGCAGGTGATGTGTCTACATGTCTAAATGTGGTCATACTGTTTAAAGGTATAATCTGTAATGCTGTCAAACAACGACCTCTGGGCAGAAGAGCCCTGCTTGGTGTTACACTTTCGTTACATCTTTTGGTTTGATCTGATGTTATTATACCTATTTATATATGCAATTTATGCATTGTTTTTTATTCTGTCAATTGTGTGCTGATGTTCATTTATACAAACTGCTGTGGGGCACTCTGGACTGCGGTCCATGTGTGAAAAGTGCTATATAGATATTCATATCTATTATTAGATTGTAAAAATGTATGCATTGAACTTTTTGAAATGTCTGTAAAGTCTCGACAACATTGAAAATGAGGGTGACCTCAATTGTCTTTTCGAGAATAAAAAAAGGTTTGAATTGAATTGAATGTGTGGATTTGTAACTTGTCTGAATTTCTCCAGGCCTCTCTGGGCAGAGCCTGGGCAACCCCTCCCCCTATCCCCACGCAACTCCAATGCACACATCGGACCAAAACTAAAGAATGTAAACAAAGAATGCTATATCAAGTGTGGCTCTTTTGCCTAGCGGTTGCTTATTCTACCTACTGTAAGGTATTAATCAAGTAAATGTCTTAAATTCAGCTCCTCCAAGAAATATACCGGTTGTTGAAACGTTCACATGTTGCTAGGCAACACAGTTATATGAAGATCCATTCTATCAAATTGAATCAGAACAAAAGCTGAATTCTAGTGTTGTTAAACTATATGTCACTGAACTCCCTGTAGTACCCCCCCCCCCTCCCTGTAGTACCCCCCCGCAACCCCCCTTACCTCTGCTGACATGGACAACTCTGAACTGTAATCTATGTAATTGTGTTTTCTTTTAACTGCATGTAGTATGTACGTTGTAAGTGATGTTATATGTTATATGTTCTATGTTTTATGTTGGAACTGCAATGCACTGAAACCAAATTCCACCAGCCTGGCTGGGTGGTCATTAAAGAAATTGAATTGATTGATTGATTGATTGATTGATTGATTGATATCAGCACTCACAGATTTTCTCTCAAATTGCTTGATCAGGTAGCAACTGTTTTTGAAACATTTGAAAATAAATATTCATTGGTGGAAGAAGTACACAGTTCCTTTACTTAAGTAATAAGTAAAAATACCCAGATAAATGAGTACCTTTCACGACCTTGCATGCTTTGAAAGGCACCTTTAAGCGACCTTGGGTTCTATGAAAGGCGCTATATAAATTTGATCTATTATTATTATTATTATGATTATTATTATTATTATTATTATTATTATTATTATTATTATTATTATTATTATTATTATTATTATTATTATTATTATTATTATTATTATTATTATTATTATTATTATTATTATTATTATTATTATTATTATTATTATTATTATTATTATTATTATTATTATTATTATTATTATTATTATTATTATTATTATTATTATTATTATTATTATTATTATTATTATTATTATTATTATTATTATTATTATTATTAACATTTTCAGGGCCATTCACGTATACGTTTTTGGATCGTTTTCCCTTTTTTATTTTAATATCCTATTCAATGTCAGGGTTGCCGTATGTATGTTGCCAGTCAGTATGTTGCCGAAGGCATACTAGGACTCCGAAGGTGCAGTACCGGCCAGATCCTGCTAGCAGGCAGTATCGAGAGTGCAGTAAACTTTGTTCCAGACCGGGTGCTACCTTTAAACCGCTCCGGACGCTTTTCTCTAGTAATGGGAAACCTAGGGCTTCACTCGATCGCATTGAATCGTTTTCGGGGCCACCTGATCCATATGTTGTGGTGGGTTATGTCGTGGACCAGATGGGCATAGGATGGACCAGATGGCGATCAAATAATTGGAATATTATTTTTGGAATACCACCGACCACAGGTAAGGACAATCTGACGTAAATTTCAGCTTGATCGTGCATGGTTTTCATACCCATCCCCCTGATCGGCGTGTGTTGTGGTAATAATGAATGCCGTTATTGGCAATCAATTAATCAGAAACGACCCCCCCCCCCTTTCATGCATTCATGATGAAACATAATACCTATCATATGCATTTAATTTGAAAATAATAGCGTTTCCAGGGACGAAATGCCAATGGTTTTAGTAGAATTCATGTTGCGCCCTATAGCCAGCCTCCAGGAATTAGCCCGGATCATTCTGAAATTATACTCATATTCACCACGGGATAACGCGTGAACGTATTGTTGAAAAAATTTATTCTTTTTTGCATCTTGAACGGAAGATAGTTACTGTCAAATGACCATGGTATTGTATCCATAGCTATAATATAAAATATAGATTTAGCTCTACAAACAACGTGACGCACAGTGAAACTATGTAATGAAAACCTGGCCGTGCTATAGATGGGGAAATTGAATGGCCCCGAATGTGGTTTATAAAATGCATTATTATTATTATTATTATTATTATTATTATTATTATTATTATTATTATTATTATTATTATTATTATTATTATTATTATTATTATTATTATTATTATTATTATTATTATTATTATTATTATTATTATTATTATTATTATTATTATTATTATTATTATTATTATTATTATTATTATCTCTACTAAGTAAAAGTAGAGAAGTATTTGCAATTGAATGTACTGCTAAAGTAAAAGTATGCATCTTTCTACATGGCGTTTGTGCATCCCAGTGCTTGGGAGCATTCAAACCTCCATCCACTGATGTCTAAAGGTAAATGTTAAAGTGGTATGCGGTCCAGTTATGCTGCTCTGATTATGTCCTCTTGAAGTTGACAGGCTTCAGATTTGAAAGTACATAATCTTCATAAATGTTTGCCATGTTTTCTATGCAAAATCCCTTTCTTCAAAGTAACTAGCAACTGATGGGTTCAGATACATGTAGTGGAGTAAAAGTATCAAGTTCCATAAAATGAAAATACTCATGTGAAGTACAAGTAGCTCAGAATTGTACTTAAGTACAGTACTTGAGTAAAAATACTTTCCACCACTGTAAATACGCATATACGGTGTACATTATGCAAACCTGGCGATGGGCTGATGGTTAGAGAAGCAGATTCTAGCAGATGTTTAGAGGGTCATTGGTTCAAATCCGCCAGTTGTCTTTTCAGTACTTGTTTCAGTGGATCCGACACGGCTACTGCTGCATGTCCCCAGCAGTGCTGAGAGCTGAATGCTTTTAGCAGAGCCTTTGAAAACATTAATTAAACATGTTTTGCAAAAATAAAAGCGTGTCGAAGTGTCCTTGAGCAAGACACTTAAACCTCCCGATGAGCAGGTCGGCACCTTGCGCGGTCGCCTCCGCCGTCTCCCGTTTGCGTGTGAATGTGTGAGTGAATGGGTGGATTTGAGGCATGAGTTGTTAAGCGCTTTGGATAAAAGCTGTTATATAAATGCAGTCCATTTACCACTTACCACCAAAGTCTCTGAGGGCCCAGAGTTTGTCTATTAATTGCTCCATCGCATCAATTTCTACTGGAATATGTCCATGCAGGCATGATCTTATTTGAGAGGGGCCCCGATAAACTGTTTCACGTACAACAATTTTGTCAGATATCCTGAAATGAGCTGTTGAGAGAAAAATCTTCTCCCTGGGAGAGGAACCCAGACGCGGGGGAAATAGCACTTTCTTACCCCTGGTCCCCTTAGTGGCTTAATGCAGCTATGCTGCCAACAACTCTCCAACAGCAGCAATGACCAGGACCTTCTCTCAAGCGTTGCCAGCAAAAAAACAGGCTTCCAGCTTTAGTGTGTCTTCAGCTTTATGAATGACTTGTATATGACTAGACTATATATACATATATATATTTGGAATTTGGAATACAAAACCATAGCGAGGAGGAAGTTCATATCTCACAGGGGGCTCGAAGGGTGGTCTGACAGAGTGGTTCTACACTAATTCCCCTGCAATTTCATGGTGTTACATCAGCCATAGCGGTTTTATATGCGGATGGAACAGTGGAATATGGCATTTAAATGATAAGTTCACCTAATGATGTACGTCTAACAGGCTATTTTCATCTATATTTGATTTGGATTCTATCCCGACAGCACCAGGTCACTGCATACTGTAAAAGCATGAGAACAGTCTCTTCTTTATGGTTGAAAGAGGGACAGTTTATAAAAGACATGTACTATAGATGGTCCTGGTTGGAAATGTAACTGTAGGATATTGTGATGAATGATGAATGAACTGAACACACACAACTGCAGGGCAAGGGCCTTTTTGCTCATGAAATGCATAGCCATGTGAAAGCCTTCATGACAAAGTTGCAATACATTTCAAGGCAACTAGGCAGCAACAATCTCGAACACATGAAAATCCTGAAAGAAGTCAAACCATCAGCTGATCACCGGCACATACTCATCCATGTTAGGAGCACTGCATGATTCATTTTCAAGGCGTTTTCAAGATTTCAAAAAGGTTGAGGATGAAATGCAGCTGGTTTCCTCTCTCTTTACCTGCAGTGTTGATAGTGCACCCATGTTCAGCTTGAACTCATTGACCTGCAGTCTGATTCATTACTGAAAGAGCACTTTAAGTCAGCATCACAGTTCTACTCTGCTCTCAAGGAGGAGAACTTTCCAAACATGAGGAGACATGTTCAGAAGATGTTGTTTCTCTTTGGATCCACCTACATATTTGAACAGACATTCTCAGTCATGAAGTTTACCAAATCCAGGTACAGATCCTCTCTCACTGATGAACATCTGTCAGCTGTGCTTCGCATCACCACCTCAGACATTCAACCTGACTTTGATGGACTTGTTAAAGCTCAACAGAGACTGGATTTCTCACACTGAATGAAAAAAAAAGAACCGAAGAACACTAAAATGTGGGAATATAACAAGTGAAATGGGACACTTGATCATTTTCTTTTTTTCTGCACAGTAAAAATAAAGAACTGAAGAACACTAAAATGTGGAAATATAACGTAAGGTTATCCTATAACCCTAGTTATATGAGTATAGCGAGTGCTCTGCTCTTAACTATCCCTTTATCCACTCTAATAATGAATAATTTTCTCCACATGCACACACCTATCCGCCTGGCCACACCCACACCCGCTCCTCTATATAAGCGGGGTCGTGGCCACACCATCAGCTCCTTCCCAAGTCTTTCACCACCGAAGGCGAAGACCACGGGGTCCTCAGTGAGTCAGAGCAGAGCGCTCGCTATACTCATATAACTAGGGTTATAGGATAACCTTACGTTATAGATCGTATTATGCTTTGCGCTCTGCTCTTTATGGAACACAGGAGCTGAGCCGAGCGAAAAGCTCGACAGATGTACCCGCTGAGGTCCCCACAACCATCAGAACCGGGGAGGACCCGAGCCCCCTGGACCCCCCTAGTGGAGGACGGGAGGGAATTGGATCCGACTGTGCGAAGAGGGTTTAGCACTTCAAACGCACAGGGTGAGCAGACCGTGGTCAATGGGCGGCAGGCCTGGTCTACAAGATACACTACACTACTACACCACTAAGATACCCATGTACATGTCGAAATACTTCCCAAAGGTCAGTGAATTCCACGACCACAACACCAGAGGGAGTTCCACAAATCATGTTCAACCCAGATTCGGCTCAAACAAGGGACTAAACACGTTTCGCAATTATGCCGTAAAATAATGTGAATCCCTACCCTCCTTCAAAATCGCTCTCAAAGAGCACCTACGGGGTAGCTGCAAATAGAAACTGGCCTGGGTAAATGTCCAAATCCCCTTTGGATGTATATATTTTTCTTATGATTTTTTTTTTTCTTACACAGTACTCAGTGGCGTTGCGCAATATTTCGGGGCTCACTCCCCTGAATCCATAACAAAGTGACATGGGATAGACATCGCCGCCACTTAAAGCTTTTTTTTAAATGTTTATTTTTTCAGGCATCATTGACAAATACAAACAAGTGGCTTTGTATTTTTTGTAACATGAAGGTATTGTAGAACGTTATAGCCTATCATAATTTGAGTTCACACAACGGAACGGTTCACACAACATAATTCTGTATAAAATAAAAGTAGCCTACAAAAAAACAAACAAACAAAACACATCCTATAGGCTACATGGTAGATGATGCAGTCAGGAGCTGCTTTCTATTGTAGTAGGCCTATTATTTTATACGAGCATGTCTCCTGGCATTCTTCTGCGCAAAGTCCTGTATAACACTCTAAATCTAGACTGTGCGTGCGTCGGGTCTCAATACTAGAAATGTTAAACGGTACATTCTTAATAACGGGCCATGCAAGCCTGAAGGGCCATTCAAAATGGATGGGAAGGGTAGGTGCTTTTCAAAAGAGTTCTATAACAAAACATCTAAAAGGGGATGTAGGATTCCGCGCAAGTGATGTTACTCACCATCTATGGACCGGGCGTACTGTGAGCAGTGCTGGCTGTTCGGTGACAGTCACAGATCTGATCACCTCCACCAAGCGTGGAGAATAGGAATAAATTATTGGCAGGGTCTCTCTAAAAAGATGAAAGAACACAAATTATCTCGCTCTCATTTGGCAGCATGTGTCGTTTATGATACGTGGAAACATAATCGGACCATTGATGCGCAAATATCATCCGAGTTTAAGAGAGGGGACCGAGGTCCTAAACAGAATAACTGATGTTACACTAACTCTGGCCTCTCGCAACTCTGCTTTCCGGGGTCAACGAGAGGTGATATAGATAATGGTAATTTCTAGGGATGTCCGATATTATCGGCCGATATCGGCATTAAAATGTGATATCGGAAAATATCGGTATCGGTTAAAAAAAAATTAAAATAAAAAGATTTACATTTCTATAACCTTTATTTACCCAGGCAAGCAAGTAAAAACAAATTCTGATTTTATTTATTGTCAAAAGTATGCATAATGTTGTGTTCATTCCACAACAAGAGATATGTAATGTTAATTACCTGAAATTATAAAAACAATTTGGGGGGGAAACCCTGCATATATCGGTATCGGTTGATATCGGTATCGGAAATTAAGAGTTGACAATATCGGTATATCGGTATCGGTAAAAAAGCCAATATCGAGCATCCCTAGTCATTTCTTATCTATATAACTTATGGCGCGTTATGATCCAGTTCTGCAAAGGCTTATTGAAAGCAAAAAGAAGGTGCACTACCTAAGTCCTCAAACTCAAAACGAAATAATTTCATTGCTATCGAAAAAAGTGCAGGACACAATCATTACAGACATACAGAATGCAGAATTCTATTCGATTATAATGGATACTACCCAGGACATTTCAAAAGTAGACCAACTGAGCCAAGTGTTCAGATATGTTACTATATCAAATGATGAAAATGGAAGCCCTACAGAGGTGCAAATAAACTAAAGTAGTTTGGGCTTCCATGCAGTCACAGTGGCGTACTCCTGTGTACAAAACACATAAGAGATAAAGGGCCCGACGCAGTGTACATCATTGTGCTGCGCACAATTTAAACCTTGTACTCAAAAAGGAACGGATTAGATTCCAGTTCCAATGTAACCTGTAGCTTACTTGTACTGGTTATGGCGAATAAAACGTTCTATTATTCCAACCTGTCTCTGCGGCTGTAGCGTGGCTGGGGGCCTGGCTGGGCTGTCTGTCTGCTGTCTGCCTGGACTCGGAGCTGACCGGGGGGTTGCTAGCGGTGGCCGGGCTGCGTCTATGCCTTCTAAAACGCTGTTCGGTTTCCGCGTTGCCGTTTTGCGCTCTGATTGGCCGAGCCCGCGCATGCGCATGAGCCGCAACGCGGCCCTCAGCCAGGCAGCAATACTAAGCTCCAGTTAACCTAATTTATACCGTAAGCAATCATTAAAAAAATATACCGTTAACTGGAATATGTTGTTTCTTTACACATATGTTGGATTATGTAATTGGTTTGTCATGACAAACCAATAAAAAATCGCGCGACTCGGGCTTCATCGGCGCCTTCGTGGCTTGCGTTGCGGGTCCACGACCCTCCGTGCTGCGATAAGGCTTTCAACAGCGGGGAGAGTATGCTGCCGTGAGCGGCATCGCTGAGCTCGCCATGGTGTCCACTGGACGAAGCCAGAGACGGTCTTATTATGGGGCTTATGCCGAGAAGCAGACCACAACAGTGAACACATAGTTGCAATGCATCTGTCAGTCATACTTAACTATATGTTCACTGTTGTGTTACTGCTTCGCGGCATAAGCCCCATAATACTCTCCCCGCTGTTGAAAGCCGGAGCACGGAGGGTCGTTGATGAGCGCAGTGATGCCGCTCACGGCGCCCCTATCCCCGCTGGCGAAAGCCTTATCGCAGCACGCCTGAGGGGCGCGTCGCGGCTCATGCGCGCGCTCGGCCAATCAGAGCGCAAAACGGCAGCGCTCTCCTGTTCGGCTTTCGCTCTCATCTTGTTTTTGGGTATTTGCGCTTAACCCATTCTCCGCCAATCACATGTTAAGTAGGGTTTCTCCGCCATGCGTTGTCTGCCAATCACGCCGTAAGGCGTGTTTGAGATCAATATTTCATATTTTCGTCATGGTATTCATATTTCACCCACGGAGTCTTGGCTGATGCTGTCTGAGCCATCACAACTCTGCAGCGCTTCAATACCGCCACCTGGTGGCCGATCGGCGAGTTGCCAAACCGGAAGTGCCCATTGGAGCTCGGTCCGTCCCCTATTTTCGTCCGGCCACTCGTTTATCGTCCCGGGGCTCAATACAGACACGTGGATATGGATCTTTGCCATAACTCAATAATCAACATGATTTGGACGTGTATTAGTAATATACAAACCGGAAATGGATCGCATCGATCAACATCCCATAATTGGGATCTGTTTGCTCCACTCTCATCGCCCAACGCTACGAGGAGACTGACGTGAGTTTCAGTGTTTTTCTTTATCATTTTCGATACAAACTGCTCTGATCAATATATCACCCATACTACATAAATCATTTAACGTCGGTCATTGAATTATAAGCTAAGAGGACCCTGATGTAAACAAGACGAAAGTATTTTTCTGGTCTGCATCCTCGTAGCAGTTGTTTGTATTGAGCCGTACTGTATTGTACCCATTCTGCAATCTGTTAATAAAGTTTTCAATCAATCAATTTCAGTCATCTAACAGTGTCGAACTTGAGTGCTACAGTCTTGAGTGCATAGTAGTATAGACATATTAGCATAGTAGGTAGTAAATTATACAGGCAAGGTAGATTCCTTAGTAGCAAAGTGCATAATAGTAAAAGACGGTTAGTGTTTCTTTTTTGTTGTTTTTAGTTTTTTCTTCTCCTACACTAATACAGCGCCTCTATCACCTGAGACAGCTAAGGAAGTTCAGAGTATCGGGGAAGATACTCCACTCCTTCTACTCCGGGGCTGTAGAGAGCATTCTGACTGGAAACATCACTGCCTGGTTTGGAAACGGCACGGCACAGGACAGGAAGGCACTCCAGAGAGTGGTGCACTCAGCTGAGCGTACTACGGGGATTGCACTACCACCCCTGCAGGACTTATATAACAGGAGGTGCAAATCCAGAGCCTCCAGAATTATGAAAGACCCTCACCATCCCAACAACAGCCTGTTTAAGCTGCTGTGGTCAGGCAAGCGCCTACGGTCACACGCTGCAAGAACAGAGAGACTCCGACTCAGCTTCTTCCCCCAGGCCATCAGAACACTGAACACTGAACTCTCCACTCACAAATACACATGAGCACACACAGACACACACACACACACACACCACTCATGCGGCAACCGCTAAAACAATCACTTTAAACAAAATGTCACTTTAAAAAATAGAATCTTTAGAAAGACTTTAAAAGAAGGAGGTACTGTATAGTTTTAGAGATGTCCGATATTATCGGCCTACCGATATTGGCATAAAAATGTGATATCGGAAAATATCGGTATCGGTTTTACATTTACTTAACCTTTATTTACCCAGGCAAGCAAGTAAGAACAAATAATAATTTTATTTATTGTCAAAGTATGCATAATGTTGTGTTAATTACACGACAAGAGATATGTAATGTTAATTACCTGAAATGATTCCGTTTTTTGGGCGGGGAAACCCTGCATATATCGGTATCGGTTGATATCGGTATCGGAAATTAAGAGTTGGACAATATCGGTATATCGTATCGGTAAAAAAGCCAATATCGAGCATCCCTATATAGTTTAGATACATTAAGAGCCAACATTGTAAATTGTATATTGCATAGTAGTGTATATAAGAACCCGTTTCTCAGGAACCTAGCATGTCTTTTTTTTTACCATGCATATCTTGTTTTTTATCTATTTTATTTGTTCTATTTTATTTTTTCGATGCCTATTTTATTCTATTTTATTGTTGTATTTTGCACAATCAATGCGGGCATGACCACCCGCATTTCACTGTATGCCCCCCCTGGTATGTATGTGACAAATAAACCTCTTGATTCTTGATTCTTGATACCATAATGCACTGCACCTCACAACAGCGTATTTCCGCCACACTGACAGGATCTTTGCGACTCCTGGTGGCTGAGATAACAGAACAGCACTTTGAGAGAAATCCATTGCGGTAGCACAGTAGAAGCGACTCAGCAAAACAGAGCAGTAGATTGCTCGAATAGCTTCTTTGAAGTACTGTAGCATTATTAGCTCACTTCAGTTCCATGGTCGCGGACCATTCCGAGACTGTTCCGAGACAACAGGGGAGCTTTACACCGGCAGCAAGCAGGGACTCAGGGGTCCACGAAACCAAACCTTTTTTAATCCACACCACAACCATTTCCAACACAAAACTATGGTCCTCCAGTGTTTTGAAAAAGGTTTTGTTACGCGTGAAATGGCTCCAGCGGATAGTAATACTGGCAGATAGTGCCAAGTGATGGCAGAATGGGAAAAGTTGGAGTACCGTGGTTTTCGAGTTGGACATGGGAAACCCTTTTGCCTGCATGTTGTGGTATGGATCGAAGCTTTTTGGTTTCATGCCCCTCTTTGCTTTGGGTTCGCTCGGAACCCGGCCAGAAATCAGACCACGGGACTCAGCAAGTAAGCTAATAGCTTCGACTACTGCCAAGTATTTTATACAACTTGATGGCCAATCTGAACTATCCCTTTAAGTTAAGGTGGTGTAGGCTAATAATGGTTTATGGCAACTGCTATGATGCAACTCCCTTTTTAAGCGTGATCTAGATCAATCAATCAATTATTACTTAATTTTTGTGCATTTTATCAAATGAAAGTACTTCAAAGTGGGGTTTTGCTATTGATAGTTATACATGTTGATCATGAACTTCAAAGGATGTTTCTGCCACCCTGAACCACAAACTGCACTGAAATCTCGATTGATAATGTGGATTAAACACACACACACACACACACGCACATACATCCACACACACACACACACACACACACACACACACACACACACACACACACACACACACACACACACACACACACACACACACACACACACACACACACACACACACACACACACACACACACACACACACACACACACACACACACACACACACACACACACAAGCTAAATGTTCAGTGTTACTGAGGAATTAATGTTTATGCGCTGAAGGCAAGAATGGTTTACAGTAAACAATACATAAACAAATATATAAAAAAGATCTATACAGTCTATAACTCTGAGAAGTTGCACTTTCCCTTCTGCGTGTTTGAGTGAAATCATTTGCCATGACTTTCTGGACAGTTTGACATGTTGTTATTGTGGTGTTCTGTTTATACTATTTTAGTTTGCATTGTGTTTCTGCCTCATAGTCACATCATAAGTCGACTTACAGGAGGGAGGTCAACAACCTGGCACAGCGGAGCGAGGATAACAACCTCTCGCTCAACATCCAAAACCAAAGAGCTGGTGGTGGACTTCAGGAGGGGGATGAAGACGGAGTTGGCCCCCATCACAATGGGAGGTGCTGCTGTGGAGAGAGTGGGCCAGTTCAGGTTCCTCGGAGTCAACATCACTGAGGACCTGAAATGGGACACCCATGCAGATCAGGTGGTGAAGAGGGCCCAACAAGCAATACAGAGAGTTGTTAAGACAGCTCAGAAAATTTGCAGCTGTGAGCTCCCCTGCATACAGGACATCTATAACAGCCAGTGTATCAGCAAGGCCCGGAAAATCATAAAAGACCCCAGCGATCCCAACAACAGCTTGATCCAACTGCTACCTTCCGGGAGGCGTTACTGCAGCCTCAGAGCCAGGTCCAGCAGGCTCAAGGACTTGTACTTTCATCAAGCCATCAGACTCATGAACAGTATTTAGTCATTCAGATTGTATTGTATATATTTATGTATTTAATATTTTAAGTATTTTAAGTACTTTACGTTGATTTTATTCTACTGTTGCACTTTTTATATTAACCACTCTCAGCACTGTCACCTTTTTCATACATCATTATTATGCTGGTTTTTATTGTGTTTTTGTGTATTGTATTGTTCTATTGTGTATTTTATTGACATGCTGTATATCGAGGGGGCAAGAGGGGCGGATTTAGGATTGTAGTAGATCCGGGGTTTAGCCCATATGGGTACAGCAATCAAAGTGCTTCAGCACAGCAGTATTTTAGATGTTTACAAAGTGCTTCAGCACAGCAGTATTTGAGATGTTTAGTGCTGACAGAGCCACAGTTCTTTCTCATATATTCCTCCGGTATTCAATCAACTCAATGGTGTCTGACAGTTCTATGGTAATTTTCAAATAGACTGTAATAAAGGAGTAAAATAGAATAGACAAGAGTAAAATAGTGCAATAGTGGAGTGCAATAAAAAAGTAACTATCTACAGCATAGGTGTCAAACTCACGGCCCGCGGGCCAAATCCGGCCCGCCACGTCATTTGATGTGGCCCCCCAAGAGCTCAGGTAAAAAAAAAAAAAAAATGTACATTAATATTGGGTTAAAAAATACCAGTGTTAAAATAATTGTGGGTTAATGCGTTAATAAAGCTTTAACTTTGACAGCCTTAGTTATTACACATTCTTACACATACATGTATGTTGAACATCTGAGGTAACAAAGGAAAAAAGCCAAAAGCACTTACTCCTCAGACATTCTTTGACAATTTTACAGCCCAAAATACAAAAACGATCCAGGCGGAATAGGTAACAAAGGGTTGAAGAAATATTGTCTGAACTGTCAGATGCAAACTGGCTGTGTGACATAACTAATTTTCTTTTTTTCTTTTCTTGAAAGTAGATTCGGGGCTTTTCAGAAAACATTTGGGGCTTGAGCCCAAGTAGTCACCCCCTAGCCCCGCCCCTGCCGTAAGACCCAAGAATCTTGCTCTTTTTTGTATGAGAAATATGACAAAGATGCAACAATAAAGCAATCTGAATCTGAATCTGAATCTGAATCTGAATCTGAATCCACATCCATCACATCCACCTCCAAGTTTTCAATCTCAAAGCCTCTTCCAGGCAACATAGCCCATCTCCCCTCATCTACCATATTCCTTGTGTTTTTTTTACCTACTTTTTCTCCTCCTTTTTCTGTGATTTTTCTCCCATCCCAATTTCCTCTTGTGCCAATTCTTCCTCCCCTGTCCTGATTGTTGCTCGCATGTGCCCCCCACTTGCCGGTCGTAAGGAGGATAGAAGCCCATCACATGTCCCCTCCGATACATGTGGAGGGAGCCAGTCACTTCTTTTCACCTGCCAGCGCGGACTCTCATTGGCGAGGTGTAACGTGTGGGAGGCTCACACTGCCCCTGCAATCTCCTGTCTTTGCTGTGCAGGCGCCCTGACCGACCTGTAGGAGTCGCTGTTTACAATTACCAGACTACCACCCATCGACTCCCCTCCCGCTGACTCTGACAATTGAGTCAGTATGACGGCCGGCCCAAGCCGGAGGCAACGCTGACAGCCGGATTCGAAACCGGTGACGAGCGCAATGTCCGCTGCGCCACCCAGCCGCCCCATGTCTAACATGTTGAAGTAATAATCTCAAACATTTTCCAGTTTTTCCATTCTCTATCACCAATTGTTAAAACACAATAGACTCTGAGGGGCCCAGTGTGGTTGAAACTCTGAGGGGCCCAGTGTGGTTGAAACTCTGAGGGGCCCAGTGTGGTTAAGACTCTGAGGGGCCCAGTGTGGTTGAGACTCTGAGGGGCCCAGTGTGGTTAAGACTCTGAGGGGCCCAGTGTGGTTAAGACTCTGAGGGGCCCAGTGTGGTTAAGACTCTGAGGGGCCCAGTGTGGTTAAGACTCTGAGGGGCCCAGTGTGGTTAAGACTCTGAGGGGCCCAGTGTGGTTAAGACTCTGAGGGGCCCAGTGTGGTTAAGACTCTGAGGGGCCCAGTGTGGTTGAGACTCTGAGGGGCCCAGTGTGGTTGAGACTCTGAGGGGCCCAGTGTGGTTGAAACTCTGAGGGGCCCAGTGTGGTTGAAACTCTGAGGGGCCCAGTGTGGTTGAGACTCTGAGGGGCCCAGTGTGGTTAAGACTCTGAGGGGCCCAGTGTGGTTAATACTCTGAGGGATCCAGTGTGGTTGAGACTCTGAGGGGCCCAGTGTGGTTAAGACTCTGAGGGGCCCAGTGTGGTTAAGACTCTGAGCGGCCCAGTGTGGTTAATACTCTGAGGGGCCCAGTGTGGTTAAGACTCTGAGCGGCCCAGTGTGGTTAAGACTCTGAGGGGCCCAGTGTGGTTGAGACTCTGAGGGGCCCAGTGTGGTTAAGACTCTGAGGGGCCCAGTGTGGTTAAGACTCTGAGGGGCCCAGTGTGGTTGAGACTCTGAGGGGCCCAGTGTGGTTAAGACTCTGAGGGGCCCAGTGTGGTTAAGACTCTGAGGGGCCCAGTGTGGTTAAGACTCTGAGGGGCCCAGTGTGGTTAAGACTCTGAGGGGCCCAGTGTGGTTAAGACTCTGAGGGGCCCAGTGTGGTTAAGACTCTGAGCGGCCCAGTGTGGTTAATACTCTGAGGGGCCCAGTGTGGTTAAGACTCTGAGCGGCCCAGTGTGGTTAAGACTCTGAGGGGCCCAGTGTGGTTGAGACTCTGAGGGGCCCAGTGTGGTTAAGACTCTGAGGGGCCCAGTGTGGTTAAGACTCTGAGGGGCCCAGTGTGGTTGAGACTCTGAGGGGCCCAGTGTGGTTGAGACTCTGAGCGGCCCAGTGTGGTTGAGACTCTGAGTGTAACATTCTGGGTTCTCGGGTCTTGTTAGACCTGAGATCCCGGCTACCATTCTGTCACCTGTCACTTTACCTCTCTGATTGCATTATTGTTTGTCCCCTGGGATTGGCTTTCACTCTGTGGAACGTGTGGAATGTCTGGTATGCTGACCTTAAAATAACTCTTGTCTTCTCTGTTCCTCGTCGGCTCTTCACCATTCTCAGAACCAGTACTCGGCGATACCAGGACAAGTGCTGCCTGTTCCCTGTTAGTTAGGTTATATTGTTTTTGTGCTTGCTTCTCAGTTGACGCCCTGCGTCTGTCTGTTTTCCTGACTGCTCTGGTAATTCTGCTAATAAAGAGGATTCACTTGTAAGAGCTATACCACCTCTGCGTCTCCTTCCTTGCCACCACTACTGGAACTCAAAACCTCTTACCTGCGTAACACTGAGGGGCCCAGTGTGGTTGAGACGCTGAGGGCCCACCATAGATTGTATTAACCTCTTAACATTTGGATTGTGTAAGAAACATTAGAATGTTACCTTTCAAAAGAGACCAGACTCATGCATGTGCTGTAAGCAGTGATGGGAATAACGGCGCTATAAGTAACGGCGTTACTAACGGCATTC
>NC_140183.1:69148047-69171158 GCF_963971535.1 Notolepis coatsorum
CGCGCGCTGCTCCGCTCTTCCAAGTTGTGAATAATTAAACACGCGCATCTACTCTAACGTCGTAATCACATAATATATGTATATAATGTGATGTTTATGTGCGTAAATGTACAATGTGAAGAAAAAAGAGAAAAAAGTGCACTTACTCTACATACGCCTGTGTGTCTGTGTGACATACCAGGCTGTTATACGTGCTGACAGGCTGACAGCAGCCTGGACATGTCTGCACGTCCCTCCCCACATTTACTGTGGCAGAATGTTTACATGTGTGCGAGGGGGATTCACAGGGGAGTCTACAGAAGATTATACGTGTGTCTGGGAACATTCACTCGCACACACACACACACACACACACACACACACACACACACACACACACACACACACACACACACACACACACACACACTCACACACACACACACACACACACACACACACACACACACACACACACACACACACACACACACACACACACACACACACACACACACACACACACGCACGCACACACACGCACACACACACACACACACACACACACACACACGCACTCACACGCACTCACACACACACACACACACACACACACACACACACACACACACACACACACACACACACACACACACACACACACACACACACACACACACACACACACACACACGTACACACACACACATGTACTTCAAATGACACAGAAGTTTATCAGGACCAAATATTTCCTTGAGATTTGTCATCCTTTTTCATAAATTTTCATCAACTGAATGCACACAGTTAAAAAAGAGCGTGTGTTGATGTTGCCATCATAGAAATACCTCTTTTTACAAGTGTGTTGCAGGACTGCTGTGTGTGTAGTAATTCTACCCCAAGAGGTAAATCCTGGAGTACTAGCGCAAGATAGATGGGGGCTAGCTAACAATGCGGCCCTGCAAAGGGGCGATCTACCATGGCTATCGCTGTGCTGTACCTAGTGTGATTGATTGATTGATTGAAAACTTTATTAACAGATTGCAGAATGGGTACAATACAGTACAGCTCAATACACACAATTGTTAAGGGGATGCAGACCAGAGAACGTCTTGTTTACATCAGGGTCCCCCATTTTCAATTCATCAGGACATATATGACATACATGACATACAGATAGACAGTACTGCTACATCTATATATTTATGACATACCAGATTTGCAAATACAGTACTGTTTGTGATACAAAAATAGTCCAGAAAAGGGAGTATATACATTTGACATAAAAACTGTACATTGGAGGAGGTTGGGTGGGGTTGGGTGGGGGGGGTTGGGTAGGAGGGGTTGGGGGGGAAACACTGTACAACTGTACAAGCAAAACTGTACATTGGAATATTGACAACCATACTAGGTAATTTACTGTACATTGGAGGGGGTTGGGGGGGGGGGGGGGGACACTGTACAAACTAGCAAAACTGTACATTGGAATATTGACAAAACCATACTAGGTAATTGACTGTACATTGGAGGGGGTTGGGTTAGGACATTTACAGGGGCCAGTTTCGAATTGCAGTCTCCCGTAGGTGTTCTTTGAGAGTGGTTTTTAAAGTGGGTAGTGATTCACATTCCTTTACAGCTTTAGCTAGGGCGTTCCACATTGATGTGGCATAATTGCAAAACGTGTTTAGTCCCTTGTTGAGCCGAACATGATTTGTGGAGCTCCCTCTGGTGTTGTGATCATGGTATTCACTGACCTTTGGGAAGTATTTTGACATGTACATGGGTACCTTGGTCATGTAGTGTATCTTGTAGACCAGGCCCATTGCAAGTTGCTGTACTCTGTCGTCTACTCTAAGCCATCCTAGGAAGTCAAAGTGGGCAGGGGTGAGGTTGGTTCTAGGAGTAAGGTCAAGCAGTAGTCTGACCAGTTCGTTTTGAGATGTTTGTAATCTTGTTTTTAGTGCCTTTGAGGTTCTTTGGTACCATGAGGTGCAAGCATAGTCGTAGTACCCTTGAATGAGTGTCACAGCAGAAGTAATACAAACAAAATTCCCCTGTATAACCATTCCTGTGTTTTATTTAACCTTTATTTAACCATGCAGGTCCATTAAGAACAAATTCTTATTTACAGTACTCTACAATGACGGCCTGGCGAGAGGACAACAGGGCCTCTCGAAGGGTAACAGGGAAAGGGGGAAAAGAGATATACATACATCACAGAGGTAAGGGAAATAATTAAAACAATCATGAAGCAGAACAGTCAAAGGCTGGGTGACAGTTGCAGGTGTGTGTAAACAACTTTATGATAGAGTCCTTTAAAGTGGTGAAGGGGGATCAATTTGTCCATTTTCAAAGTATTTTGCATATCGTTCCTACTGCTGGGAGCAGCAATTTGGAAGGAGGATTGACCGAAGGCGAAGGTCCAGGAAGTGTTAACACGGGGAACATCTAGCGAGATATGGTGAGCAGCTCTGGTGTTATAGGGAGTAGATGACAATTATAACAGGTGTCTCGACTAGATGACAATTTTAACTAGTCTTCTAACTTTAACAACTGAACATAATATCATCAAGATAATGTCCATTATAAGTCAGATAATGTAGGTCAGATTCCCCCAAGCCTCTCCTGCTGTATATAACGTTACATTATTAGATTAGATTAAAATATATTGTCATTATACCAGTGGAGGTTTCTCTATGACAACACGTGAAACACAAATTCACTCATAATTCATAATTATTATTAATTTAATTTTTTTTTTTTAATAATAATAATAATTATTATTATTATTTTTTTATTAGAAATGTTTTCCTCAGTCAGTGCATTTTTTTCTTCTTCAAAAATTGCCAAAATTGCCAGCTCTGAGCAGGCCTGCACTGCAGTAATGACTCCAGTAAATATTTGTGCAGAATAACTGCACAGGTTGACCCAGGATTAAATAAATAATAAATAATAGCCAATCATAATAGGCTATTAACATCATCTAAGCACGGTCCGTGCATTTAAACTCTTGCCATTGAATGATTGACAGCCTTTACATCCAATCAGAGTATTTTGCCCACTCTGCTTGGTTCCTACTCTGCAGCTCTGTAGCTACGCGGCTGTTTCTCCCCTCGCGGGATTGATTGATTGATTGAAAATTGTATTAACAGAGCGGCAACGTTCGAAACCTCTATATTAGTGTATCTAACATTTAGCACTTTAATAGCAACTTATTTTTCGCCGGCGGGACATTTACTGAGGACCAGCACAACACACCTGTGGATATTATGATTTAACAAGTCTATCTGTCCAGGAGGATGACAACATTATTGCAGGTACTGTAAGCAGGCAGCCTAGCAGTTTCTAGCTTGGATGCTAATAACTACTAACGTTATCACGCTAGCTTGGATGCTAACTAACGTAATTAAGCTGGTCATGGTTCATGGTGAGCTGTTTGTGTTATAACTAGACAGCAAATTAATGAATGAATGAAAACTTTATTTGGGTGAATCGCTTTGGTGACTGACTGACTGACTGAGTCCCGAAAATGGAACGTGTGTCACGCATCAACAGAACAATGTTTAGTGGATTTCGACAGCATCCTCACGCAAATGAAGGATCGATTAGATCACAAAAGACTGCTGTTTGTTGCATTGCTGGATTTGCAACTGCAGAGGAGGTCATTGAACGTTTCATCAGAAAAGAATGAAGGATGGATTTAATTTACAAGGAGCGACAGGGACACTATTTCCTCCTAAGAAGTAACGTTGTCAATGGTGAGTAAAATTCTTTTTTTTAATATTTAGTAGCTGTGTGGGGCGGGTCTGTGTTGATTATGATTTAATTGGCTGTATTTTACTGCGTGCGTTGGTATGCGTTCTGCCTTTGTGTGGGTAACGAGCGATTTATTTTGGTCCGCCGTGGCCCCCTCCCTCCTCCTCGTCCTCGTCCTCCTCCTCCTCCTCCTCCTCCTCCTCCTCCTCCTCCCCCTCCTCCTCCTCTCTCTCCTCCCCTCCTCCTCCTCTCCCCTCCTCTCCTCCTACTCCTCTCCCCCTCCTCTCCTCCTCTCCTCTCCCTCTCCTCTCTCCTCTCCCCTCCTCCTCCTCCTCTTTTCTCCCTCTCCTCTCCTCTCCTCCCCCCCTCCTCCTCCTCCTCCTCCTCCTCCTCCTCCTCCTCCTCCTCCTCCTCTCCTCTCCTCTCCTCTCCTCTCCTCTCCTCTCCCTCTCCTCTCCCCCTCCTCTCCTCTCCCTCTCCTCTCTCCTCTCCTCCTCCTCCTCCTCCTCCTCCTCCTCCTCCTCTCCTCTCCTCTCCTCTCCTCTCCTCTCCTCTCCTCTCCTCTCCTCTCCTCTCCTCTCCTTAATCAGAGTTTCCAACGCTATAGGTCTATATGACAGGCGTTGTACTCTTAAACAGTAATGTATATTTGTAGATCTGGTATGTCATAAATGTCTGGATGTAGCAGTACTGTCTATATCTCTGTATGTCATATATAGATGTAGCAGTACTGTCTATCTGTATGTCATGTCATGATGAATTGAAAATGGGGGACCCTGATGTAAACAAGACGAAAGTCTTTCTCTGGTCTGCATCCCCTTAACAATTGTGTGTATTGAGCCGTACTGTATTGTACCCATTCTGCAATCTGTTAAATAAAGTTTTCATTCATTCATTGTCCTTGTGTTACATAAAACCCATCTATGGCCTCGTGCAGAGGAAGGTGGTAAATACATGTTAAGATATTCCAATGTACAGTTTTGCATACCATTGACTCAGAATGGTCTGTTTTATTGAAATCGTCACAGCAGTAATAGTTTGTTTATACTTCAGAAGTATGATATTTAAACATGGTCCCCAAAATGAATGGAAGCGAATGAGGAGCCTGACACCTGGGAGGAATGGGGGTGTTGCAGCGTTGGGGATGTTTAAAAAATATAATTTTATATATAATATAATATAATATAATATAATATAATAATTTGTGCTTCACCTAAAGATTTGGTCAGCAGCCTCCACTGCATTATACAGTACAACGAAAATAAGTTTGGCATCTGTAGGATGGTGGATTATCCATACTTTCTGTATTTTATTTTATTTGTTTTACTAATAACTATTTTATTCTATTTTTTTTTTAACTGTTTTAACCATGTAGTGTAGCACTTTGGGATCCCAGCGAACAAAAAGTGCATTACAAATCCAATCTATTATTATTATTATTATTATTATAGAGTGGATATGAACTGTCACCAGGTAGTGGGAGCACAGCAGATCTGGGTCCGGCTGAGTCCCCAACTGTAGTGTAGGGGTACTAGAATTGGGATTTAGCAGAGGGAGCGGATGGGGCCTAGGATTTACTAACCTAGGGGTTATACGCTGGTCCTTCTTGCCCTCCAGGGTGACTGTAGTAATTCCCCAAATACCCACACTTCCCTAATACGTCCCACACCCTCTCCCCCCCGGTGGCAGTAATGGTAAATGATATAATTTCTCCCCAAAGCAGTACCTTTCCTTGTTGACTGTTAGAGACCTGTACAGAGCACCTGCCCCAATTAAACATAGACCGTGGGTAAAAGGGGTTAAACAATAATGCACGTTAATATTCACCAAAAAGGGGTTAGACAGTAATGCTCAGTAATCCACACGCACACAGTGATTCCAATTGTCCGCCTCTCCCTTTACTGGAAATATGACATGCAGGTTTACCACAACACACTATGCATGACACTTTGATTTCGCGATTCACATTAATCAACAAGCCCCCATATGGGTTAATACTCTTTTCATTGAACCGTACGGAGGGAGGTAGGCGGCAAGCTCTGTGAGCTATGGAATTGGAACAATCATCAAGGTACATACGTGCTGTTTGCACAACTCAACCACACAACACATATAACCAGAAAATTAAGTGGGCCCACATTTGAAACAAAAAGCATATCTAAGCCGGCATTACCTGAAACAACAAACGTGGGGGCGCCCGTCGTCGCTGGTGCAAGTGGTAGTTCAAAGCACCCTATTCTCTTCGCTCGTAGCGAGCATGCTATCGAAAAAGGAAATGTTCCAGAGCGCTTGGAGCACTAACCGTACCTGGTGTGAGTGTACCAACCGAGTGCTGGCCTGCTCCCGCAACGAATGTCTGTGGCGTGTGTCACCTGTGATATCAAGGGGGCTGGCTGGGCTGACGTTAGGCAGGCGAATCGCTGGACTGGTGGTCGGCTAGGAGAATGCTGGAGGCGGGTGCGGTCCGGTGACGTCTCCGCGGTGTCTGCGGGGCTGGAAGACGGTGGAGCGACGCGTGAGCTACCTGGGCTAACAGGCCTATACTTGAAGCTAAGCTTTAGTCAGTGTGACCAAACTATTCTCCCGACTATATGTTCTAAACGCAGCACGTGGAGGATCAACAGTGCAGTCCGGCTGTCGTACGTCTTCTTCTTGGTTCAAACGTACCCTAATCACTATACTGGTAAGCTAAACTTTTGCATACAACGTTACTGTCCCACAACGTGGCCGGAGTCGTATTTCGCGTGTCCTTGTGAGGTCGTCTCACTGTATCAGCTCCTCCTTTACCCAGCCTCTTCCTCACCTGTTGTGACCAGCCCAACGTCGCACCAGCTCCCCCTGGCGACAGTCCAGCGCCATGTCCCACTACTAAATGTCAATATTAGGATGTGGAGAATCAAGACGGGTCAGCAAGTTACACAACGTTATCGTGAACACAGTAGAGTACAAGGAATTAGAGTTAGACACATTGAATTACTGTTAGACATATTCAGGTGTCTACACATCCAACCAGAGTGCAAATGTAGCAGTAAAGTGCAACAGCAATATACAATGTACTGGTTAAACTGGGTACAAAATATACAAATTAGTACTACTGAGTGTAGTGCTAACCAGATGTATGTACAGAGTTGTAGTGTAATAAATAAAGACAGTATGACTACTACTAGCCAGCAGCGTAACTAGTAAGAGTAGGATATGTACAGATATAGATATAGCCTCTGTTAGTGCATACTTTATTCTCCATAGTGTGCATATACTGAGTATATACCAGTCACTGGCACCTGTATGATTAAGAGAAAAGGAATGTGTCTACCGGTACTCACACCCACTTGCTTTAGGAGCTCCCCTATCCAGCCTCAGCTCCCCTCCACAGGCGGCTTTTAGTCTAAGCGGTTGCACTTCATCTCCCCCTAGCACTTTAGTAGAAACAGGACCTGGGGGGGAGGGAGGGTGGGTTTGGTGGGTAATGACTTTTTCGTGTGATTCCTCATGTATGTTTTAAATGTTTATGAATATTGTATTTGTTTTCCCTTTTAACTGTGTCCTTTAATATGTATTTTAACATGGACGCCGCCGCCAGCAGAATTCCCCCTCTTAGGGGTAATAAAAATAAACTTGACTTGACTTGACTTTTACAGCTCGAGTTCAGGCTGGGGTGTGATCATGTGGGAGTTTCCTGGTAACCTTCTTCCCGGGCGTCCCGTGTCTCCTCTGCTAAGGAGGACACTCAAGGGAAAGTCTCTTCATTTTTTATTAATTTTTTTTATATTTTTGCACAAATCTTACAAGAGACATCTTTCAACAGCATAATAATGCAAAATCCAAGATTTGTCTTTTTCTTTTTCGTATTTTACATATAAAACATACAAAAGACTTATACAGACATACCAAAAACAGACATAAAAAAAAAGATACTTAACCCTTCTCTTGCATTCGGTCATACCCCCCTTCCCATACTATTTTCGGTGTGTTTTGCACAGTGACATCTCTGGAACCCCTTATCCAATTGTTATGGTTGACATCTCATTTGAACAGTCAAAGCAAGTAGAATCAAGGTGTGGCAGACAGAATAATTTTGCAGTAAGTTCAAAGATAGTGTTTACTGTACATTACTGTATATTATAAAAATGCTTGCCATGTAGGCTGTGTTTACTGGAGATGGAAATCCTTTAGTTAGTGTTGTACCTGAGATTCCTCCCGTCCCTCTCTCCAGATCCTACCCTCGCTGAGCAGGTGCCCCGACCGCCAGCTTTCCCACCCTCTAATACTGCCAATTGTATTAGTGTGAACGGCCAGCCAAGCTGGTGACAACGCCGGCAGCTGGATTCGAACACGCGAACCCAGCATCTCCGGCGTTTGTGACGAACGCAATCTCCGCTACGCCACCTGACCGCGCAGCTTCTGTTTAAGACTTTGTAAAAGATAAGTTGTGACTGTGCCTCCAGAGAGAATTTACCCCATTTGGTCACTAGTTTATCCCATGTTTCTTCAGTAATATCCTCACGTACATCGTTCTCCCAGCTCAACCTCAGACCCGCCAATTTGGATGCATTGTGTTCCCTGATGACATCGTAGAACCTTGAAGCACCTCCTTTTCTGCGCCAACCTTTATAAAATATTTCTTGAATTGCAGTAAACGGGTCACATTTTAATCCATCTACTGATGACGATATAGTGTCTAATCTGCAAGAATCTATAGACGTTTTTATTTTCTATGCCAAAATCATTTTTAATATCCTCAAACGGTAGTACCCCATCTTCCCCGGCTATATCACCTAGTACATGTATCCCCTTTTTAACCCAGTCTTCCCATATGAATGATTTCTTACCAATCTTTTGTTTTTTATTAAACCATATAGAGGCTCTTGCAGTTAGATACGGGTTAGCTCTAGTTAGCTGGTGTGATTGATTCCAGGTTTCTCTGGTAAATGCCAGGAGAGGGTTCTTAGAAGGTATAGGTCTGTCTGATTGTGTCAGGAAGGATTCCAGAGATGAGGGATATACCATTTCCTCCTCCATCTTGACCCAAGCAGGTGCTTCTTCGGCCGAGTGTTTCATTTTGGAGAGCTGGGAGAGCGAAAACGCATAGTGATACCAATCTAGTTTGGGCAGGGACAAGCCGCCATCTTCTTTAGCTGCATACATTTTGGCCCGACCAAATAGAGGCCTTTTGCCCCCCCCCCACAGATATGCATTGATTACCTTGTCATATTGCTTGAGTAGTTGAGTTGGGAGGGTTAGTGGAAGCATACTGTATAAAGGATATAGTTTAATTTGGGAGCTAATATAATTTTTACTAAATGTATCTTACCAAGAAGGGACATATTCATTTTGGCCCAATTCTGGGTTAACGCACTAACGTGCTCGATTATAGGGGCAATATTAGTTTGTACTATGTCTTTCAGGCCTGGGATCAACTTTATTCCCAGATATATCAGTCCCAATGGCATCCACCTGAACTGCCATCCCCTCCTGATAGCAGGGGGACAGCACCTAGAGAGAGGCATTGCTTCTGATTTGCTCCAGTTGATTGTGTATCCAGATATTGCTGAGAAGGACTCGATGACTGATCCAATGACCCCAGCTGCTGTTTGGGGATTGCTGGACACCAATAAGATATCATCTGCATATAAAAATAGTTTATGTTCCACCTGTCCCACCATTACCCCTTTGATGTCTTGATTTGTTCTTAGTGCAATGGCAAGTGGTTTGAGAAAAAGCGCAAACATTTGAGGAGAAAGCGGAGAGCCCTGCCTCATCCCCCGTGCTGGGTTGAAGGGCGAGGATACGATCCTGTTAGTCAGGACAGAGGCCATCGGGTTTGTGTATAACAGTTTTACCCACCCAACAAATGATGGTCCGAATCCTAAACGCTCTAACGTGTGAAACAAAAAGGCAAACTCCACCTTATCGAAGGCCTTTTTGGCGTCTAATGAGAAGGCCACTGTAGGTTCTACATCATTCCTAACCTTCCACATTATGTGTAGGAGTCTGCGAATATTATTAGCTGAATTTCTCCCTTTCACCAAACCCACTTGGTCTGAGTGTACCAAACTCGGTAATATGTCCTCTATTCTATTCGCATCGAGCACACTTTGATTTTCTCAGATTTCCCCCCCCCCGCCGCCTCACCGAGTCTATTGTTCATTTTGTTTATTTCTCTTTTAATTTCACAAAATTGCCGCTCGCTGTCCTTCCTGAATCCCTCGAGCACTCTGTAGATGTTCAGCAGCGTGGCTTCACGTTCAGGTTCATCACTTTGTAGATGTTCAGCAGCATGGCTTCACGTTCAGGTTCATCACTCTGTAGGTGTTCAGCAGCAGGGCCGGACTGGCCATCGGGAGCACCGGGAGTTCTCCCGGTGGCCTGACCTGGACAGATTAAAAAAAAAAAAAAAATGATATAATTACATTTTTTTTTTTATTTTTTTTTATTATTATTATTATAATATTTTTTGCCCACAGTCAGGCCACTGAACTTAGACGCCATTGTTTCTAGTTGCGGCGGTGCGATAGTTAGATAATAGGTGGGTGGGGTGGGGGGAACAATCAGGATTTCACTACGCGCGACGCGTCTATACAAATAGTAGCTCTAGTTCTGCAGACCCCTCTCTGATTGGTTGAGCTCCATTTCTGCAGCCCCCTCTCTGATTGGTTGAGCTCCATTTCTGCAGCCGCCTCTCTGATTGGTTGAGCGAAGCCCCTCGCGCGTAAGGTTATTGCGGTGCTTTGAGGTGCTTATCGCGGAATCCGCCATGATTTTCATTCAGCGCTTCAGCTCACCTGGCAGAGCAGCGGTCCTGCGGTCCGTTGTTGATGAGTTTGAATCCCATCAAATTTTTTTTTTTAACGTGATTTTTTTTTTAACGTGTATTCTTTCGCCGGTTAAGGTTAGGCATGGTTAAGGTTAAGGTTAAGGTTAGGCATTGTTTCGGAGTTGGTTAAGGTTAGAACGGTTAAGTTTAGGCGCTGTTAAGGAACTGGTTAAGGTTAGAGTTTGTCTTAGAGAATGGCAATATTCTTTCTATGGTTAAGGTTAGGCATGGTTAAGGTTAAGGTTAAGGTTAGGCATTGTTTCGGAGTTGGTTAAGGTTAGAACGGTTAAGTTTAGGCGCTGTTAAGGAGCTGGTTAAGGTTAGAGTTTGTCTTAGAGAATGGCAATAGACAGCCTATTTCCGCGCGACAGCTCCCAGCAGAGGGGCTGCAGAAATGGAGCTCAACCAATCAGAGAGGGGTCTGCAGAACTAGAGCTACTATGCGACAGCGTTGGAGTAGTGTCTGACTCTCCCCCTCTCGCGGAGCATTCTCACACACACACAAATGGAGCCGTGCTGTGATTGGTGAATGTGATTGGTGGAGGTGGGACCAGGCCATACAACTGATTGACAGCGGAGACGGCGAATGGAATGGCAGAGATGGCACTCTCACGAGATAAAGCTGGGAACGAGGTTACACTGAGCCAGGTAGTGAAGTGGGGACTCGGGAGAGAGATAGAGCGAAAGTAACATTGATGTCAAGATGGACAGTGGAAGAAAGAGAAAGGGTGGATCAGAGAGGGAGAAAGCAAACAAAAGAAAGGCCCTTGCATCAGGAGATGCTGCTAAATCCGGGAACATTTATCAAATGTTTTCTTGCACCAAGCCCAAAGTCAAGGGACCAGCAGGTTAGTCAGTGAGAAAAATAAACACGTGGATGTTAGCTTAATTGATTTGATTGATTGATTGATTGATTGATTGATTGATTGAAAAGTGTATTAACAGATTGCAGAATGGGTACAGTACAGTACAGTACAGCTCAATACATACAATTGTTTATTTGTTTATTGTTATTCGCACTTACAAATATACATTCTGGAATAAAATAAGTAAAAAGAAGAACAGTTAAAATGTGCAGGAAAGGTCAAAAAACCCAAGGGCTTATAAGCGACCTCCCCTCTTAAACCTATAGGATAACTACACAAAAACAATCCCTCCCGTCCCCACATTATGCACAAACACATGTGCATATCCCTCTCTCATACACACAGATACATACAATACAGCATTATATATTATATTATAATGTTGGGTAAAAGATTTTAAAATACTTTACACAAATACACATGGATACTATAGACTACAATTGTTAAGGGGATGCAGACCAGAGAAAGACTTTCGTCTTGTTTACATCAGGGTCCCCCATTTTCAATTCATCATAACATATAAGACATACATGACATACAGATAGACAGTACTGCTACATCTATACATGTATGACATATCAGATTTGCAAATACAGTACTGTTTGTGATACAAAAGTGTCCAGAAAAAGAGTGTATATACATTTGACGTAGAAACTGTACATTGGAGGAGGTTGGGTGGGTGGGGTGGGGTTGGGTGGCTGGGTGGGAGCTGTACATTGGAGGTGGGGGGGACGGGGGACACACATTGTACACTGTTTTATTTGAGGTTCATAACAGTACATTGTACTAAGCAATTGTTGGCTCATTAGTTTGTGATTTGCATGCACTAAAATGCACCAGAATGCAGGAAATTAAGTATTTGTAACTAAAATGTTCCTGGTGGGGGACCCCCAGACCCCCCGCTTAAAAAGTGGCCTGACTGGGGATATATTTCGCGCTATATCTCCCGGTATGAATTATTTCCCCAGTCCGGCCCTGTTCAGCAGTGTGGCTTCACGTTCAGGTTCATCACCGTGGCTTCACGTTCAGGTTCATCACCGTGGCTTCACGTTCAGGTTCATCACCGTGGCTTCACGTTCAGGTTCATCACCGTGGCTTCACGTTCAGGTTCATCACCGTGGCTTCACGTTCAGGTTCATCACCGTGGCTTCACGTTCAGGTTCATCACCGTGGCTTCACGTTCAGGTTCATCACCGTGGCTTCACGTTCAGGTTCATCACCGTGGCTTCACGTTCAGGTTCATCACCGTGGCTTCACGTTCAGGTTCATCACCGTGGCTTCACGTTCAGGTTCATCACCGTGGCTTCACGTTCAGGTTCATCACCGTGGCTTCACGTTCAGGTTCATCACCGTGGCTTCACGTTCAGGTTCATCACCGTGGCTTCACGTTCAGGTTCATCACCGCCATTTTCTTCATCTGTTGCGTTGTCATTCTCTGCCATTCTGTCGTCTTTTTCAGTTGTAATTGTGTTTCCCCTACGTCTTGTGACAGCCCCTTTTTCCATCTCTATTATTTAAGTACCCTGGTGTTGTCAATATCACCTTTCCGGGGCTATATCATTTAGCTATCGGGGAGCTCGCGAATTAGGCTGCATGTTCTTCTGCGGTCAAACCGGGAGTCAGGTCTCTTCATTTTAATCATCGGGCTTAGCTGAAATGAGACATGTTCAGAATAGATGGCAAAAAAAAGTATATATTAAAAAAAAAACATACATATTTGTTTCTAATTCCACCACTTCACTTATTAGTTCTGTAGTACAGTTAGTATTGGCGGTATGGTTCTACTTGTATAATAATAATAATAATAATAATAATAATAATAATAATAATAATAATAATAATAATAATAATAATAATAATAATAATAATAATAATAATAATAATAATAATAATAATAATAATAATAATAATAATAATAATAATAATAATAATAATAATAATAATAATAATAATAATAATAATAATAATAATAATAATAATAATAATAATAATAATAATAATAATAATAATAATAATAATAATAATAATAATAATAATAACCAATCTCAGAGTGCTACAGAGTTAAAACTAAGGGAAGGCTTTCGTAAAGAGGTATGTTTTAAGTCCTCTTTTAAAGGAAGCAGTCTGTGGTGCTCTGAGGTAGTCAGGGAGGGCAGGCGAGGAGCAGCCGAGCAGAACGCCCGGTCGCCCATGGTGCGGAGCTTGGTCCTGGGGGGAAGGAGGCAGTTAGTGTTGGTGGAGCGAAGGTTACAAGTGGAGGGCTCTGTATAGTGTGTTCAGATACAGTATGATGCAAAACTAAATTTAGAGGCAGCGCAAATGCAAACAAAGTCAATGCAAAGACACAGCTTCACTCAAGGCGGCATTCGTTCAAAATGTTTCAACTTGAACGAGAAATCTGCCAGGCACGATCAAACATAGGTATATCTGAACAATGAATATGAAACAGACTGCTATGAATGCTCTGTGGCATATAGATATCGAATAGGTTACATTTAGAAATGGTCCCAGCAATGCTTCTGTCGAGACTGATGGCACTAGCATGTCTTCACGCCGGATTTGCTAATTATCGACTGTAAAGCCGACGCGAGTAAAGCAAGCCTGATATTTCTCTCCGCTGTACCTGAACACACTGTTAGGCTTGCTCGCTGCTGCAAGAGAGAAGCCTAAAGCATAACTGCATACTAAAACTTGACAGGGGGCACTGCGAACAAAGACCCCCATTGATTACATAGCTCACAGGTAGCATGATACCTTGGGCTGGTGGTGCAGTGAACACCTTACTTCAGGGTATAAGCAGCAAAGCGTTTCGTTTTCTGGCATGAGGTGAACAGGGGTCTGTAAATAAACCGCCAGATCAGTGTAGGTTAGGGTGACCAGATCCCAATAAACCAAATGTGGGACAAATGGTATGTTTGTGAGGGACAAACTAGCCTCTCCCCTCCTCTACTCTGCCACCACAGAACCTGGACTAAGAACACCCCCCCCCCCCCCGCAGTAATGGCACAATAATAAAGAATATGATTATCTTCCACCTGCACTGATTTGTGCGGGGGGTGGTTAGGTTACCAAACGGCTACTCGCATCTTTTTTATTGTTATTATTCGTTTTCAATCTAAACCGTTTGGGATTGTTTTCCCCTTTTCAAATTTCGACCAAGCGAGCGGTCTTCTCTCGTGCCGAGCAGCGGAGATTAAAGCAGCGCATGGAACTGATCTGTTTATCCCAAGTTGCGCGGAAGGACAACTGGCTCTGAAACGGACCCGCCGCGCTCGACAGCGTTGGGACTTGTTGTTGTCATAGGATGCGGTGTCACTCGCGGCCAGATACTAGTAACGTTACGCGACGCATAGAGGTTCTTCACATTGGCTGGGGGGGCGGGGGGGGGGGGGGGGCGGGGACATTAGCGCGGATGACAACCAATCATGCGGGACATGGTCTCAATTTGCGTGACGCGTGAAAAGAGACAGAAATGCTGTACAATCATGCGCAATGCGTGACATCTGGCCACCCTAGTGTAGGTGGGATGATGGATTGTTAGCTAAGCTGTCACAGCTCCATGCATGACGTAGACTGTCCTGCCAGGACCCGCTCAGTCCATTTCTTTACTCTTTTCCTCCAGTCTTGCTGTCCTTTTCTCCTGCCTCCTATTCTTCTTCTCCTCATTGTTTTCTTCTTCTTCTTCTCCTTATCCAACTCTCTCCGTCAGGATCTAAATGACACACACATGAACACCCACACACACACACACATGCACGCATGCCCGCACACATAAACTCAAACAAATCAGAATCCGAAAATGTACACATGCCTCCGTAGCGCAAACAAACATACACACAAGCACCAGCATTCAGCTCCAGGCAGTCAATTAGTGGCTTGTGGAAGCCCAAAGGTTAGGAGAGGTGGGCTTGGCACGGTGGCACAGTGGTTAGCACTATTGCCTCACAGCGAGAAGGTCCCGGGTTCAACCCTGACTCGTTTGGAAGGAGGGAGGGTGCATTGTGTGTGCAGAGTTTGCATGTTTTCCTCGTGTTCACATGAATTTCCTCTGGGTGCTCCGGTTTCCTCCGAACTAGGTGCACACTTCTGCCCTCGGCCCTGACCACAGCACTGGCAGGACCAACTGGAGTCGGTCCCCGGGGCGCTGGGCTGTGGACATCCACTGCTCCTGAACAGTTAGGATGGGTGATGTGCAGAAGACAAATGCCGGCCCTCATTTATCAACGTTGCGTACGAACAGATATGTGCGTAACCCGTGCGTACGATCATTTCTAAGCAAAGTGTGGGACTTATCAATTTGAACTTGTGCTTGACTTTGTGCGTATATCTACGCACAGCTCGGAGCATGCGTACCTGGTGCCCGGCGGTAGAATATGAATATTGCAACGCGGAAATAAGCTTCCGTGCATTAGTTTCAACACTGACGTGTTCTGTATGGCCCCGTAAATCATTATAGTTCATTGTAAAATAGCAACAGTAGTGTAATTATGGTCAAAACCCTATAAATAGCATATGGAATAATAGGTCTTTCTCTCCGAATGAATGCAGCATGGTTTATATATAGCGTTATCGGAATATACGGGGTGTACTGACTGCGCTCCACGTAACTCAACTCGTTATTATTTTGCGCACAGACCGCAGAAACACGGGAACGCCCCGACCACATTCAAAAGGCTTTGCCATAACGTTAAACGAAACAAGTGGAACCCCGAAGCTGTAAGCAGAATACAAGTCATATGAACACTAGGGATGGGTACCGAATTCGGTACTTTTGAGGTACCGAACTGAAACACGTCAGTATCGATAATGATGAAATTTGGATATCTTGGAGACATATAGGAATATGATATGATATAAGGTATACTGGTCCGTTTGCGAGGATAGCGAGGAGTCGGATAGCCATGAAATGCCATTTGAGAATATAGGCTATTAATGCAAAGCGACGGCCTATAGCCTATACATATTATTTAATGTTTTCATAAGCGTAAAGATACAACAGCTAGATTAATGATCAAGTTAGTTTACTGTGCAGGGTTCGCAGGGCTGTGCCATGTGCTATTATATATGCGCAAGTTACTGTTGCATAATGTAGGCTATGGCTGCTATTATATGTAATTCATATAGGCTACCTAATACCGACAACAAAATAGATGCCTCTACAAATCATATTATACCCGGTAGCCAATCGAACTAAACGAATAAAGGCATTCATATTCCAGCATGGTTATAATGACACACCAACGCCAAACAGTGGTTAACGAACGGTCTTTATTAGTATTTTGAGCTGTCCAGGCAGAATTGCAGCAATGGTCTTAGGGAGTTGATATCGGACATCACCGTGTACAAGTCCGCCAGCCTTTTATTTATCCCATAACACGGGTTGTGTCTTCTTGGTTCGACAGCGCCTCAGTGAACAATCTTGCTTGTGGAGTTTCTCAAAGTTTGCTCGGGTCAGTCCATTATTTCACATCCCATGGGGGGTGTTTCATTACCATATGGATAATCATGCACGAGCATTGATGGTAAGAACAAATGGTATTTATCAACACGGAGGAGCGTAGGACCCGTGTACGCACGGTTGATAAGTCCCAATATTTCTGTGCGTACACACATTCTAAATTATGTGCTTAAGTACGAAAATAGAACACTTTCTAAGAATTGTTGATAAATGAGGGCCCTGGTATATGAAAAGAAAAAGTGAATTGGCAAATAAAGAGATTCTAATTGTGATTATTAAGAGACTATGCCCTCTGTCAACAACCACCATCAAGACACCCTGACTGAGGTACTTAAAGCCCAAAGGCGTAATGGGCTTTAACCACTGGAGATACTCAGTGGGTTTACAGGGCAGCTCTTGTGTGTGTGTGTGTGTGTGTGTGTGTGTGTGTGTGTGTGTGTGTGTGTGTGTGTGTGTGTGTGTGTGTGTGTGTGTGTGTGTGTGTGTGTGTGTGTGTGTGTGTGTGTGTGTGTGTGTGTGTGTGTGTGTGTGGTGTGTGTGGTGTGTGAAGTCAAAAGTAAAAGTACCTTCAGAAAGGACACCAAATAGAGCTCACTCACAGCTAGAGGTCCACATAGTATCATTAAAGACCACAATGGTAATAAGTGTTTAGCTTTATTGTGTTTTATCCTTGATGACCTTTCATAAGAATGTGTATGAGAAGCGTGCTTCAGATGTATGTGTTTTTCTAATAAATAAATAAATAAATCATGCATTACAAGAAAGAAGAGGTGGACAACATAACAACTATTAAAATCAAACTCCAACACGGTAGGCGTTATATATTTAGTATCACCTATAACGCCATACATATGATCGACAGCCCGACACAATAATTAGGTGCTTTCAGTCATGCCATAATGCATCCACAATTAAAGTCAACCAAGTGCTAATTAACCGGGACACGTGTTCATAGGGAAACTTCTATAAATGTTGACTTTCTACTCAGATTGCACGTCTGACTGAACTCCATAAATCATCTCCCTAATACCATATCAGTCAACAGAGTTTGACACATTAATAACTATTCAACAATATTATCTAAGTAGGTCATGTGTGCACTGGCTCTCTTAGATTGACTGACTGTCTCTCTTTCAGTCTGGCTGGCAGACTGTGTGAATGAATCACTGTCACCAAGTCAATCACATCCCACTAGAAAAACAGATTTTGACATTCAATCTTGATTAATGACTATTATGCAATAATACCCAAAGTAACCAACCAGTCTAGTATCTTGTCGGTCAAACTACTGTTCTGTAATTCAAGGCTGGATTAAAGGTCCCATATTGTAGTCCTTTCCAATAATGACTTTTACAGTTTTTTTTGGCTGAAAATAAGTAAGGGATATTACTTATTACACGAGGTCATTGTCGCAAAATAATTGACCGACACAGAGTTTAAAATACCGAGCCGCCTCTGCGAGGTGTTTTAAACGTCAGTGAAGGTCAATTATTTTGCGATGATGACCGAGTATTAGCTATACATTATCCCGCTTATTACATGGCTAACTTAACAATATACCTAATTCATTTGACAAATCGCAGTTGTTCTGTGGCTCTGTCAGCCCAAATAAAGTGATTATTATTATCGCAGGCAGGCCGGCAGGTGTGTCTGATTGGCTGCACTGAAACAGTGTGTGTCAGTGGGGCTTGATTACTCCAGCTGCGAAAAACAATAATCACCGGTGGTTATCGAAAAATAATTCACCGCTGTCGGGGGCTATTGACCAATCACAAGCAAGCATTTCGGCGAATGTGAAAACGCCATGTAATAAACACTTTTATTTATTATTTATAGTTATGCATTCTAGCAGCCTCTATACCCCTCTGTTTCAGTCCTGTTCTCAACGGGCTGTTTATGTGTCTGTAACGAGCGTTACGGCTTGATCGTACAAATACAATAATTATTTATTTTTTGATACATTTTTTCTCTCTTTTTCTATTTTTCTCCCATCCCAATTCCACTGTGCCAATTCTTCCCTCCCCTGTCTTGAATGTTTCTCGCATAGGCCCCCCACTGGCCGGTTGTAGGGAGGATAGAAGCATTGCATCACGTGTCCCCTCCGATACACGAGGAGGCAGCCTGTCACATCTTTCCACCTGCCAGGGCGGACTCTCATTGGTGAGGTGTAACGTGTGGGAGGCTCACACTACCCCCGCCATTTCCTGTCTCTGCTGTGCAGGCGTCCCCAACCGACCTGTAGGAGTCGCTGTCCACAACGTCCAGATTACCACCCATCGACTTCCACCCGCTAACTCTGCCAATTGAGTTAGTATGACGGCTGGCCCAAGCCGGAGGCAACGCCGACAGCCGGAGTCGAACCCGGTGTCTCTTGCGTTGGTGACGAGCGTAATGTCTGCTGCGCCACCCAGCCGCCTACAAATACAATAATTATTGTAGATTTAGCAATGATGTACTGTATGAGCCTGTACCATTGAACAAAATTCAGATCAATCTGTCAAAGTGTTGCAGATCAAATATGACTCCAGATCCAGCAATATCATACCAAGCTTACCCTTAAGAATGTTGTCAGAAACATATTTTAAGTTCAACTTTAGGTAGAAAAGAAAAGGTTCACGAACAAGCTGGCATTTTGTACACGCACGTTTTTCACACGCACACTCAAGTCAAGGATACACATTGTTATGAGCTTTTTCATGTGACATTACATAAAGACGGGGGCGACAGTGGTTTAGGAGGTAGAGCAGTTGTCTGGTAATCGAAGGTTCCCAGTTCAATTCCCACTCCTCCCGGGCAGCGTGTCGAAGTGTCCTTGAGCAAGACACTTAACCCCTAACTGCTCCTGATGAGCAGGTTGGATCCTTGCATGGTTGCCAAAATAGTAAAGCGCTTTGGATAAAAGCTGCTATATAAATGCACCATTTACCATTTAAAGACAGAAATCCAAACGACTCGTTTAAAGGCACAGATTCTGAATATGGGTTGGATGCTAAATCTGACTGGGTTGTATCAGTTCACAGTTTGTGTTAGTTAGTCCGCCAATCAGAGACCCAAATGTATCTGGACTGAAACACAGAGTATTTCGCAATATGGAACCTTTAAGATGATCTTTTATCTTTGCAGGGCAGTGAGTTGAGGGAAGGAATTGTATTCCCAAAAAGGATTTTGCACGAGAATGCTGTCACATCCAAACTTACGATTGATATTGAATCCTCTATATGAAATCAACAAGAATTTAAAAGAACATGCCAACATTTTGGGAAATTAGCTTACCGTCTTCTCCAGAGAGAGACAAGAAGATAGATACCAGTTTCCTCTTGGTCAGTAGAAAGCTATCTGGCTGCAGGTTAGCCTAGCTTAGCACAATAAATGGAAGCGGACAAGTTTCAAGTTTCAAGTTTCAAGTTTCTTTAATAGTTGTCATACAGAAGTACAGAATACTTTTATACAAAATGCTTCTTACTGTTGCGCTCCAGAGACTGTGCAAGACAAGATAAGTATGAAATAAAATAACATAGTAAAATTAGAAGTAAAAAAAATGAGGTCACAGTGTTCAGTTTAGACATATGTACAATGTTCGATGCAGAATAGACGTAGTTACCATACAATATACAATACTGTGCAGTGTACTAATATACAATACTATATAGTGCAAGGCAGAAATGGAGAAATGGGACGAGGTGCAATTTAGGTACAATTCACAGTAGGTGTACGAGTTGTAGTGCAAATCCTTTATCAATAAATATAAAGTGTAAGTGTGTTTGTGTGATCTAAAGTGTGGAGAGTGGGTGCTGCAGTGTGTTGTTTGTTTGAGTGAGTGTGTGCGTGTGGATGTGTGTGCTGTGTGCATTTGATGGTTGTTGCATAGTGATTATTGTTCGTTTAGCAGCCTGATGGCCTGGGGATAGAAGCTTCTTCTGAGTCTTTCTGTGCTCGCCTTAAGACTCCGGTATCGCTTGCCTGACCGCAGCAGTTCAAAGAGGCAGTTGTTCGGGTGGCTCGAGTCCTTAATAATTCTCTTAGCCTTCCCCTTGCACCGCTTGTTGTAAATGTTCTGGAGGGTGGGAAGCCCCCCTCCAATTGTGCGTTCGGCTGAACGTGTCACTCTTTGTAGTCTGCTACGGTCTTGTGCAGTGCTATTCCCAAACCAGGAGGTGATGTTGCCGGTCAGGATGCTCTCTATTGTACATGAGTAGAAGTTCCTAAGGATCTTCTGACTGACTTGGAACTTCCTTAGGCGCCTGAGGAAGTAGAGGCGTTGTCGTGCCTTCTTCACAACACTGTCAATGTGTGTGGTCCATGTCAAGTCCTCGGATATGTGGGCTCCGAGGTACTTGAAACTGTTCACTCTCTCAACCGGTGCCCCGTCGATGCTGAGGGGGCTGTAGTCCTTGACCCCCGACCTCCTGAAGTCCACAATCATCTCTTTTGTTTTGCTGACGTTCAGAGAGAGGCAGTTCTCCTGACACCACTGTGACAGGTTCTCTACCTCTTCCAGGTAGGCCCTTTCGTCGTTGGCAGAGATCAGGCCCACCACTACTGTGTCATCAGCAAATTTGATGATGGTGTTGTTGTTCCGCTGTGCTACGCAGTCATGTGTGTACAGGGAGTAGAGGAGGGGGCTCAGAACACAGCCCTGGGGGGCCCCTATGTTGAGCGTGATGGATGAGGAGGTGCAGTTGCCGGCTCTTACCACCTGGGGTCTGCCCGTCAGGAAGTCCAAGACCCACTGGCAGAGGTCATAGTTCAAGCCCAGGTCCCTGAGCTTGGCTATGAGTTTGGAGGGGACTATGGTATTGAATGCTGAGCTGTAGTCGATGAACAGCATTCTCACATAGTTCCCCTGCCTCTTGTCCAGGTGTGATGCTGCTGTGTGCAGCACATGGGCTATGGCGTCCTCCGTGGACCTGTTGGGGCGATATGCAAATTGCAGAGGGTCCAGGTTGATGGGGAGGGAGGAACAGATGTAGCCCTTCACTAGCTTCTCAAAGCACTTCATGGCTATGGAGGTGAGGGCTACAGGGCGGTAGTCGTTGAGGCAAGCGGGCGTAGATTTTTTGGGTACAGGGATGATGGTGGACTTCTTCAGACAGGTGGGGATGACAGTCTGTTCCAAGGACAGGTTGAAGATGTCAGTGAATACCGGGGCCAGTTGGTCGGCACAGACTTTTAGGACGCGGCCGGGGATGCCGTCCGGTCCTGCTGCCTTCCTGATATTCACTTTTTTAAAGATCCGTCTCACCTCATGCTCTGTTACCCTGAACACTGAGTCTCCATCAGCAGACCCCCCCCCCCCCCATTGCCGTGGTTTGTAGGCTGGTGTTGTTATTCACAGCCTCAAGCCTCGCATAGAAGGAATTGAGATCATTTGCTAAGGAGATGTCACTGTTCAGTTTGAGGGGGGTGCCTTTGTAGTCTGTCATTGTTCTGAGGCCCTGCCACATGCCTCTAGAGTCAGCCTGTTCAAACTGAAGTTCAACTTTATCCCTGTAATGCCGTTTTGCCTCTATTACTGCTCTCCTGACGTTGTATCTTGCCATCTTGTGTTCTTCCATGTTGCCTGTCACCAGCCCGGTGTTGTATGCTGATGTGCGCACTTTCAGAGCCTCACGGACGGATTTGTCTACCCAGGGCTTTTGATTTGGGTAGATTTTAATTTTGGTGGAGGGGATTGTTTCTTCTACCAGAGTACAGACATAGTCAATCACCGTTTCGGTGTATTCGTTAATATTGGCTGTGTTATCACGGTACGGGTAGCCTTCGGGAGAGGTGTTAGTTGGACAATGGGTAGGCTACCCGTAAATGTCCGCTTCCATTCATTGTGCTAAGCTAGGCTAACATGCAGCCAGATAGCTTTCCCCAAATGTTGGTGTGTTCCTTTAATGGTTTATATTTGCAGTAAATGCTGAATTGTCAGTGGATGCAGCCCAGCCCTAGAGGGAAGAGCTAGAGGTGACCTCAAGGCCGGGTGGAAGAAGAGGCTGACTCAATACATTTGAAAGGAATTGCTCACTGGATATGGATGCAATCAACATCATCAATACTTACCACATCGTTGCGGCATCCTGGCGGTTCATAGGGCAGCGTGTTCGAAAAGATTGTCAGTTTGAGAACCTCTCCTGACCTTTGTTGTGTCATCGCCTTCTTGAGTGTGCGCTAAAAAAAAAAAAAAAAAAAAAAAAGCCAAACATGTCATTAAGATACAACAACACTTTATTTAAACATGCATTGACATTATTAG
>NC_140183.1:69171358-69236358 GCF_963971535.1 Notolepis coatsorum
GTCTCTCCCCCACTTCTCCCTCCTCCCTCCCTCCCTCCCTCCCTCCCTCCCTCCTCCCTCCCTCCTCCCCTCTCTGTCCCCTCTCTGTCCCACTTCCCCATCCTCCCTCTATATGTATTGTCATTATGCAGCACAAGTAGGCTACAGTACAACGAAAAGAAGTTTGGCATCGAACCAGAGTACAAAGGTAGCAGTAAAGTGCACCAGCAATATACAATGTTCAGGTGGTTAAACGGAAATATACAAATTAGTACTACTGATTATTGTACACGCTATCATACAGAGATATGGGTTATACGCAGATGTACAGTATATAGAGGGGTTATATGCAGGTATATTCAGACACATATGGATATAGGAATAACCCTCTCCTGTACATCAACACCAACTGCTGCGCTGGACTTCAGACTGCGGTTGTACCGGGGCAGCTCCCACGTGGGACGTCTCTGAAACAGAGCATCCGTACTCCCTTCTTCTTCCCCTCTCCCCTCCTTCTTCCTCTCTTTCCTCTCCCCCTCTCTTTCTCACCCCGAGGCGATGCTCTCAGTCAGTCGGTTGGTTGATAAGTGTTTCCTGTGGTTGGAGGTAAACACTTACTTAATGAGGCTTGTTGAGAAAAGAAAAAACTCCATGTATCACAACATGGGATCACTGGCGTGTGTGTGTGTGTGTGTGTGTGTGTGTGTGTGTGTGTGTGTGTGTGTTGTGTGTGTGTGTGTGTGTGTGTGTGTGTGTGTGTGTGTGTGTGTGTGTGTGTGTGTGTGTGTGTGTGGTGTGTGTGTGTGTGTGTGTGTGTGTGTGTGTGTGTGTGTGTGTGTGTGTGTGTGTGTGTGTGTGTGTTCATACACTAACACAGTAATGCCTGACACATCGTACACAGTCATGCATATATAGGCACAATTCACAAGTGTACATAGAAACATACTTAAAACACACACACACACACACACACACACACACACACACACACACACACACACACACACACACACACTGGTGCATTCACATACAGCACAAACAGACACATAGCCTACAGGTACAAGCAGCCCCCCTCTCCCAACACACAGACACACGCACGCACGCACGCACACACGCACGCACACGCACACACACACACACACACACACACACACACACACACACACACACACACACACACACACACACACACACATACACAGTATACACTAGTGCATTCTCATACAGCACAAACAGAAACATAGCCTACAGGTACAAGCAAGCCAGACATGCAGCCCCCCCCCCCCCATCCCCCTACACACAGACGCACACAGACATGGTCTAAACTGCAAAACAAACATTGAGCCTCCCCAGTTATGTCAATCACTGACTGAAGGGTAAAAGTATGCTTGGTGAAAAGAGCAGCGAGAGGTGCTATAGACCTACTCCTCTCTCTCTCTCTGCCTGCAGGATCAATACAGACACACTACAGTTAGAACCGGTGTCAGACCTACTCCTCTCTCTCTCTGCCTGCAGGATCAATACAGACACACTACAGTTAGAACCGGTGTCAGACCTACTCCTCTCTCTCTCTGCCTGCAGGATCAATACAGACACACTACAGTTAGAACCGGTGTCAGACCTACTCCTCTCTCTCTCTGCCTGCAGGATCAATACAGACACACTACAGTTAGAACCGGTGTCAGACCTACTCCTCTCTCTCTCTGCCTGCAGGATCAATACAGACACACTACAGTTAGAACCGGTGTCAGTAGACCTGCTCCTCTCTCTCTCTGCCTGCAGGATCAATACAGACACACTACAGTTAGAACCGGTGTCAGTAGACCTGCTCCTCTCTCTCGCTGCCTGCAGGATCAATACAGACACACTACAGTTAGAACCGGTGTCAGTAGACCTGCTCCTCTCTCTCTCTGCCTGCAGGATCAATACAGACACACTACAGTTAGAACCGGTGTCAGTAGACCTGCTCCTCTCTCTCTCTGCCTGCAGGATCAATACAGACACACTACAGTTAGAACCGGTTAGAACAGACCTACTCCTCCACCTAGTGCACTGCTTGCTCTGTACCAGTGTTTCAAGGTCCTACAATGTTATGGGTCGGCTGTAGTGTGAGGGGAGGAGAGGAAAGAAAGGGAGAGGAGAGAAGAGGAAAGGAGAGGAGATTAGAAGAAAGGAGAGGAGAGGTATATGGGAGGGGAGAGGAAAAGAGAGAGGAAAGGAGATGTTTATGTTTATGTTTATTAGGATCCCCATTAGTCATCATCAACGTGTTGACTATTCTTCCTGTGGTCCTCACAGATATACACATACAAATTTGAAACATTCAGAGATGAGAGGAGAAGTGCATATAGGGGAGGGGAGGAGAGAAGGGGAGCTGAACGGAGAGGAGAAATGAAATTAGAGGAGAGGAGTGGTGCATATGGGTAAGGAGAGGAGTAGAGAGGAAAGGAAAGGACAGAGGAGAGGTGCAGATAGGGGAGGAGAGGAGAGGTGCAGATAGGGGAGGAGAGGAGAGGTGCAGATATGGGAGGAGAGGAGAGGTGCAGATAGGGGAGGAGAGGAGAGGTGCAGATATGGGAGGAGAGGAGAGGTGCAGATATGGGAGGAGAGGAGGGGAGAAGAAAGGAAAGGAGAAAAGATGAGAGGAGATGAGATGAGAGGAAAGGAGGGGAGATGTATAGATAGGGGAGGGGAGGAGAGGAGATGAGAGGAAAGGAATGGAGGGGGTGAGAGATGAGGAGAAGTGGAAGAATGTCATCCTGTCAGACATCCTGGACTCCAGAGAGGAGGTGAGGTAAGAGCTCATATTTAACACATTTAAATCACTCTACAATGTTTTACTGAGTGTCATGTGAGGGCGTGTGTAGGTGAGGTGAGAGGTGCCCAGCATCGAAAAAGACATGTTCAAACATTACAACATGTCTACTAAATCTTACATCAAACATATGACGTAAGTAAATCCACATACAGTATACAATTTTTGCAAGGAAATGAAAGAATCTGCCATAAATGGCTGGGTAAACAGTCATATAATAGTATAATATAAGGCTGTGAACACATTGGACGCCTTTTTGAATGCGTCTGCGCCTTTTTCCTATGGTTTTTTTGTCACGACAGGCGCACATCTTTTTGAAGCAAAATCTTGTCGACGGACCAAACAGATCAACTGAGGGGAGGGATTACAAATCTGAGGTATCTGAAGAGAAATCGACAGCAACACAAAACAATCGATAATGGAGGAGAAGCTAATTCTCTTAATTCTAAATTCGACAAACCTTGTTTGTACGAGCAGGTCTTACCACGACCGAGATATGAACAGCAACAGGGCTGTGAGCAATAATGTATGTATCTTATGTAACGTTAGCTGAGGTAGCAGCGGTCATCGGTGGTATCGCTCGTGCACTTTCAATTCTCTATCTACGCCACCCCGGGCCTCGTGTTTGAGCACAAGAAAAAGGGATGGGAGGTGCATGTAAAAACATGAATGATATGAATAGCACATCTGCAAAGCAGAAACTACTGTATATGTTTATTATAAAGCTTTCTGAAGGCTGACCTCTACGTTCTTATACTTATACTGTTTGTGTACGATGCTTATAGGCAACTGTAGGTAGTATCAACAACGACACACAGCTTCCAGAGCTCTATAGTACCGCACACGACCGCAGCAGGCTGCAGTGACTGGCTCTGGATCCAGTGTTGTAGTCGAGTCACTAAATATCGAGGTCGAGTCTCGAGTCCCCAGTGTTTGAGTCCGAGTCCAAGTCCGAGTCACCAAAGAAGAGCTCGAGTAAAGTCTGAGTCGAGTCCCCATTACCCTAGTCCGAGTCTGAGTCCAAGTCATCAAGGTTGAGTCCACTTCACTCTGGCAGTCACCATTTCAATGGGAGTTTATTTACTTTGTGACACAATAGCCAAACAAATGCACTAGCCATCGATATCTTATGCCAAATGATTAGGGCCTATTATTATAATTTTTTTTTTTAAATAACTGTATTTATCAATTAACAAGTCTGAGTCCTCGTTTGCACCTTCCGAGTCCGAATGCAGTCAATGGTCGAGTCCAAGTCCAAGTCCAAGTCATCAGTGCTCAAGTCCAAGTCGAGTCACAAGTCCTGAAAATCAGTCCAGGACTCGGACTACTCTACAACACTGGCTCGATCAGCCAATCGCACCATCGGAGGTGGGCTTTCCACTCTCCAGGACATTTAGCCACCCAAACAACTGCCTCGTTGCACTGCTGCGGTCAGGCAAGTGCTACCGGAGTCTCACGGTGAGCACAGAGAGACTCAAAAGGAGCTTCTATCCCCAGGCCATCAGGATGCTCAATGACTCTATGCAACACTAAATCATCCATTCTACATTCATTGCTGCACACACATCCACATGCACTCACTTTAAACCTTCACCTTTAACATTCACTTTAGACACTTGAAACACTTTTTAACACTACACCATTATGTGATCTATGTATTACTAACAGATTTGCACTACCGCTACCTAATTTTTGCATTTGTACTTTAGTTTTGCTCATTGTATATTTCGTATAGTGTTTTGTCTTTATTCCTTTTACTTTTATTTTACTTTATGAAGCACAATCTCAGGGGGGCTCATACAGAACCAAGCATTTCACTGTAATGTACATGTACCTTACATGTGAGAAATAAAACAAAACTTGAACTTGAAACTCTTGAAACTTGAGCAAGACATGGCCCAAAAAGATCCGGGACGGGGGAAGTGAATGAATTATTTAACCCTCCACTCCCTCAGCGGCTACCATCAACGTGCCGCTGATCAAGGCTCTCGACAGCCTACTGCTCCGGCGGAGCATCTCAGCGGTTCACAATAGACGCCTGTTGTTGTGCTGGACAGCTGCCAAGTGTGGATGTGTGGAGCTGGTATATGAAGTATGGTAGTATACGGCGCTGCTGCTGAAGAAGAAGGAGCATGTGCGCTCAGCAAATCCTCGCTGCGTAAATAAGGGTTAAAAATAATGCTGAGTGTATTAGTGTGAAGGTGGCCGAGGTGAGAGGGCGCTGGCAGGGGGTTCAGAGCGTTCACAGCTGCTCGCTGCTGTCTGTCACTAACACAGTTTCCCCCCCTTCGACATCAGGAACAGAACACGTCAACAAGCCAGGGGTTAAATTAGCCTTTTTCTTTACATGCAGTGGTGGAAAGTACTATTTTTTACTCAAGTACTGTACTTGAGCACAACTGTGAGGTACTTGTACCTTACGTGACTGTTTTATGGGGATTTTAGGGGACTTTGTACTTTTTTCTTTTTATCAGTTACTAGTTCTTTTTTTTGATTTTGGGTAGAAAACATGGCAGAAATGTATGAAGATTATATACTTTCACATTTGAAGCCTGTCGACTTCAAGAGGACGTAATCAGAGCAGCATGACTGGACCTTATTATAGCCAATTCGCACATTTATATATAGCCTATATATACATATATTATCTTTCAAATGCCAGAGTTCAATTTGGATTTAGTATCACCAGGCGTGCATAAGAACAGATAATGAAATCTACTGTAATCTAGTGTACTTTTAAATTTTCCCCACAGTTCAACCGCTTTTAAACTAATTTCAGATCTAATTGTTCCTACATGCTAACAATAGGGAGGAGAAACTAACTGCGTTTCAATATTTGTCAAAAACTTTACCTTTTGTGGCTTATTATCGCAAATCATAACAGTTATTGATATGATTCATTCAGAACGCTGAACTTTGAACCCCCACAGTATCTGACAGGAAGTGTAGTTCGGAAAAATTCCAATGCTGGTCGACAGCTATGCATGTCCTTTACAAAATGGCCGCAAAAAGACTACAATTCCCATGGTTCACAATTTCCATTTCCGTTTCCTTGAAATAGACTTCATAAAATCGAAAACTTAAAACTATCTAATGGCACTTTTAACCTATTGCTAAACTAACGTATTGATGATAATATACATTCTACATGCTTTTGTGACATGTTAGTGATGTTAATACTTGAAAACGTTTGACAAAAAAATCGCAACTTATATGCAATATTTAAAAAAATATGGATTTATGACCAGATGACATTTTTTGGGTCGGTACCGACTGGACCACATGCCACTTTAACATAACCTTTAATCAGAGCAGCATAACTGGACCACATACCACTTTACCATAACCTTTAATCAGAGCAACATAACTGGACCACATACCACTTTAACATCACATTTAATCAGAGCAGCATAACTGGACCACATACCACTTTAACATTAACCTTTATGTACGTGTATGTGTTGTAGAATGCATACTTTTACTTTAGATACTTAAGTACATTCAATAGCAAATACTTCTCTACTTTTACTTAAGTAGTACATGAATGGTGGACATTTACTTTTACCAGAGTACTCGTTTATCTGGGTATTTCTACTTTTACTTAAGTAAAGGAACCGTGTAATTATTCCACCACTGTTTACATGCGAGGCGCCTTGTAGACCGCCGATGTCACCGACTCACTCCCGTCACCGACTCACTCCCGTCACAACTCTCTCCGTCACTGACTCACTCCATCACCGACTCACTCCCGTCACCGACTCACTCCCGTCACGACTCTCTCCATCACTGACTCACTACCGTCACCGACTCACTCCCGTCACCGACTCACTCCCGCCACGACTCTCTCCATCACTGACTCACTCCCGTCACCGACTCACTCCGTCACTGACTCACTCCATCACCGACTCACTCCCGTCACCGACTCACTCCCGTCACGACTCTCTCCATCACTGACTCACTACCGTCACCGACTCACTCCCGTCACCGACTCACTCCCGCCACGACTCTCTCCATCACTGACTCACTCCCGTCACCAACTCACTCCCGTCACCGACTCACTCCCGCCACCGACTCACTCCCGTCACCGACTCACTCCCGTCACCGACTCACTCCCGCCACCGACTCACTCCCGTCACCGACTCACTCCTGTCACGACTCACTCCCGTCAGCGACTCACTCCGTCACTCGTTCACGGTTATCCACTCTGCCCCTGGTGGCGGCCCAGAGGAATGGCACTTAAAAGACCAGTTCGATCCACGCGACAGTGCTTCATGTCTTACACTGTGTGTTTTGACTCGGCCCGCAGGTTTCAAAACATCTCGCCTGGGAACCAGATAAGGAATGTATTCTCTCTCCCGAGGTCATGTTGCTTACATTCCATGTGCGACACAGCATGAGCGGCGCTGACCGCAGTGTGTCCTTAGACATAGCAGAAGAGACATGTACCTCCTGATAATGCCACTGATGTCTGTAAATGACTAGAAGAGAAGAGAAGTCTTTATTTGTTATGCAGCAACACACTGTAAGATATGCAACACACAGGAATTGGGTCGCCGATTAAATGCCTCTCTCAAATATTGGGATGATCTTGGGACCAGCGTAAACATAGTATGCGATTTGAAGGAGTGGAAATATTTACATCATACATGCATACAATACTACTTTTCACCAAGATTTTGTCTCACTTTTGAATCACTAGTTATAAAAACGAATCTCGGTCGGGAGAGATGAGTGTGGTTCCTTGTGTTTTCAGGCCTAATAAAATACTTTACAAACAGCCCATGCAGTCTGCAGGCCTGCCCAGGGAAAGCCCCTCGGCATGGAGTCAGACATGATTCACGTCAGCTCCTCCGACAACAGTGGGGCCCCATCACTTCCATGTCTCATCAACAAGGAAACCTGTCTTGTGAATCAGCCGACTAGGCACATTCTTTAGCCCAGAGGGTTCTTAAACCTCCTCAACCCAGAGCATGGATGAAAAACGTGTTGTCATCCTGGGACTCAGACTCGCAAAAGCACTATTTACTATATTATACTATGTATTTACTATATATATTATACTATGTATTTACTATACTATATAGTATACTATGTATTTACTATATATAGTGTACTATGTATTTACTATAGTATACGTATTTCCTATATATAGTATACTTTGTATTTCCTACATATAGTATACTTTGTATTTACTATATATAGGCCCAAAACTCGTTTTAAGTTTCGTCATAGCCCACAGTTTAGTTGCATGTATTCTCCTTGCTGCAGTCAATACAGATTATATTCACTGACCATATTCACTAAATATATTCAATGGCCATATCCACTAACTATACACTAACTATATTCAATTACCATATCCACTAACTATATCCACTAACTATATTCACCAACTATATGCAATGAACATATCCACTAACTAGATCCGCTGACTATATTCACTGACCATATTCACTAACTTCTGTATATTCAATGACATAATTTGATGCAAAACACTAAAGAATATTTTCCATGAAGAAACTAGATTAAAGATAGATGAATGACTGACTGCTTTTCACACAGCCAAGTCCAAAGGCTAACGTATCCCCTTACTCTACGTACCCGGGCCACAGCTCACTTCCAAATGTGCCAGGTTTCATAGCCCCGGGCTACGAAAGCAGTCAGCTTTTGGCTAGAATGAAGGTGAGCCATGAGCCATGGTCATGTGAAAAGCACCTATAAGCTCTGAGGTGGTTCATGCTCACTAGGGTCACTAGGTCATCTCAGCACAACAATAAGGAAGCCTGCAGGTCATGCGTCACCTAAAATACAAATGAAGGTAAGCCTTTCTTGTGAATTTCTCTCGGTATGATATTTACTGGTAAACGTATGTAATGCTCTTAGCGTATGACACGAATGATCAAACGGTGCGTAATCGCATTTGCACTTTTAAAAATTTCAATGTAAATAATGTAATTATCCCCCATTTGACCACGTGCGTCACTCGAGACTGATTTCGGAAATGTGTGTGGACCCAGACAAGCCGGTCTGTGTGACGGACTGTCCCCTGAGTCGAGGCATCAGCGACCGGCCCAGAAGACACGGGTGAGACACTTTAAACACTTTCAACACCACATTTTATCAAACAGATTTGCACTACATCCATACCTCGGGGCGACATTGGCTCTGTAGCTAGAGCAGTCGTCTGGTTATCTGGAGGTTCCCAGTTAGATTCCCGCTCCTCTCAGCATGTCGAAGTGTCCTTGAGCAAGACACTTAACCCCTAACTGCTCCCGATGAGCAGGTTGGCACCTTGCATGGTTGCCTCTGCTGTCGGTGTGTGAATGTGTGAGTTAATGGGAAAGATGTGAGGAACAAATTGTAACGTTTTGGATAAAAGCACTATATAGATGCAGCCATTTACCATTTACCTCATTTTTGCATTTAGCATTTTCCTTTGGATTTTTGCATTTTTGTACCTCATTGTCTGCATTTTTACTTCATTGTACTTTAGGTTGCACTTTAGATTGTATATTGTATATGTGTATAGTGTTGGGACTTTATTCCACTTTTACTTGTTTTACTGTATGAAGCACATTCTCAGGGGGCTCATACAGAACCAAGCATTTCACTGTAATGTACTGTACATGTACTTTCTATGTGACAAATAAAAACAAAACTTGATCTACGGGATTTCATGTGTGGGACAAGGGCATCGCAACTGGGAATGTCGAGGCCGAATAGGAATGTATTTTCCATGGTGACGCTATAACTTTCTGCATCTCACCCCCACCAATTCGGCACTTATTTCCATGCTATTTTTAGGCCTACCAGCCGAAAGGCCATTGAAAAATGAAGGTTTTGACAGAGCGGAGCCGCTGTGGTGACTCCTCTGCCCTGCAGTCCCCTGTCTGGACCGTAATAAGGAAGCTGTTGTGTGTCATATAGATAAAGGGGAACACTGTCTGCATCTGATTCACCAGTTCTACCAGTCCAATGGACGTCATACCAGGCACTATGTGAAGTGTAATTGGCTATGGCACACATGCTGCATGTGTGTGTGTGTGTGTGTGTGTGTGTGGTGTGTGTGTGTGTGTGTGTGTGTGTGTGTGTGTGTGTGTGTGTGTGTGTGTGTGTGTGTGTGTGTGTGTGTGTGTGTGTGTGTGTGTGTGTGTGTGTTTGTGCGTGCGTGCATGTGTGGCTGCATCCACATGCCTGTGTCTGTCTGTGCCCTCTCACACACACACACACACACACACACACCACGCACGCACGCACACACACACACGCACGCACGCACGCACGCACGCACGCACGCACGCACGCACGCACGCACGCGCACGCACGCACGCACCGCACACACACACACACACACACACACACACACACACACACACACACACACACACACACACACACACACACACACACACACACACACACACACACACACACACACACACACATACATACATACATAGCTACACATTTCCCTGTGTGTCTGTAAAGGAATGGCTGACATTGAAAAATGTGACCGATTCAAATTTTAATTGCCAATGGAAAAACTCAATATTTATGGACCCTGTCCAGACTAAATGGCAGAGGAGGGTTTAGCCATGAAAGCATATTCCTTATCACAATTAAAAAACGTTTTAACATGACTGCAACCCTTTGAAGCTAGATTAGCGGCAATAATATTGGATAGATCCACGACAGCTTCAAACAATGGAAAACCTGAATAGGGAAAATGAAATTATTTGACAGAAGCCAATGGTAATATTTCTTTAAGTTCTTTAGTCGCATGTCGTGGTACTTTCTTTTCTTTTTTGTGTGCATGGGACAATTTCTTTTTATTCTCTCTTTTTTCTCTCTTTTTTTCTTTCTTCCTTTCAATCTAAAATTACTTCCCAGTTGCGTAAAAAAAGAAAAGAAAAATGCAGTTCGAATCCCAACATAGGGCCTTGATTAATTGAAAGAGAAAAAAAAAAGTATTTAACAGCACAGTTTGTGAGCCTTTAGAAAAGTGTTCCGAGTTGGAGGCCAAAGCCAGAGAGGCCTTCCTGGGAGCCATTAATAAGGCTGGATGCAGTGGTTGGACTCCTTTGTGTCATAAAACACAACAGCTTAAGAGCTGTAATCATGCTGTGAGCCTGTTTGCTGTGAGTCTGCAGAAGCGACTTGATTGTGAGGCTTCCTAACCAAAGGCACAGTATGTACACTCAGCAGAAAGACACTAATGGAAGTAGGCACACACACACACACACACACACACACACACACACACACACACACACACACACACACACACACACACACACACACACACACACACACACACACACACACACACACACAACACACACACACACACACACACACACACCACACACACACACATGTGTTATTTATTTCATACTTATCTTGTCTTGCACAGTCTCTGGAGCGTAACAGTAAGAAGCATTTTGTATAAAAGTATTCTGTACTTCTGTATGACAACTATTAAAGAAACTTGAAACTTGAAACACACACACACACACACACACACACACACACACACACACACAGGGCCACCTGGGAGAAATGCGAGGCCCTGTGCGAGATTTAAATTTTACAGTCAACAGAGAGAGAAGAGAAGAGGAGAGAGAGAGAGAGAGAGAGAGAGAGAGAGAGAGAGAGAGAGAGAGAGAGAGAGAGAGAGAGAGAGAGAGAGAGAGAGAGAGAGAGAGAGAGAGAGAGAGCTCCCGTTCTACAGTCAATATACAGTGTTATCGCTGCACAGACCCGGCAATGCCCCTGACCAGAGGAGAGAGAAATATAATATAGTTAGTAAAAGCACTATATAAGCTCAGAACACAGCTCAGAACACAACACAGCTTAGAACACATCTCAGAACACAGAACACATCTCAGCACACAGCTCAGAACACAGCTCAGAACACAGGACACCTCAGAACACAGCACAGAACACAGCTCAGAACACAGGACACCTCAGAACACAGAACACAGCTCAGAACACAGAACACAGCTCAGAACACAGAACACAGCTCAGAACACAAGCTCAGAACACATCTCAGAACACAGAACACATGCAGAACACAGCACAGAACACAGCTCAGCACACAGCTCAGAACACAGCTCAGAACACAGGACAACTCAGAACACAAGCTTCATCTAACGAGGCGTCGCAAGGTTTAACTGAGGCTAACTTTAACATGATGGCACACACACAGTGGCACACCCTCCAGCCAGAGAGAGAGAGAGAGAGAGAGAGAGAGAGAGAGAGAGAGAGAGATAACACAGCTAAGATGAGCCCCTAAAGGATATTCAACTTTTAATGGAAGAACTAAACAGAGGGAAAAGATAACTTCACAAAGGCACATGAATATACATAGATCCAAAAGGACAAAGATCAACACTTAAATCCAAAGAGAAGAGGATCTATACCAGAGAAAACAAAGCAGCAAGGAGGCAACGGCCGACATCAGCTAAAGAGGCTAACTGCAAATAGAGTGGCCAGGTACTGACGCTAGCTCAACAGAATGTTAGCTACGATAGTTAGCAGGCCCGCTAGCTCAACAGAACGTTAGCTCATAAGGTTAGCTACGATAGTTAGCCGGCCCGCTGGCTCAACAGAACGTTAGCTACGATAACTAGCCGGCCCGCTAGCTCAACATAACGTTAGCTACGATAGTTAGCCGGCCCGCTTGCTCAACATAACGATAATAGCTAGCCGGCCCGCTAGCTCAACATAACCGTTGGCTACGATAGCTAGCCGGCCCGCTAGCTCAACATAACGTTAGCTACGATAGCTAGCCGGCCCGATGGCCCAACATAACGTTAGCTACGATAGTTAGCCGGCCCGCTGGCTCAACATAACGTTAGAAACGACAGTCAGCCAGCCGCTGGCTCAACATAACGTTAGAAACGATAGTTAGCCAGCCCGCTAGCTCAACATCTAGCTGGCCCGCTAGCTCTCAGTCCATTAGCAAAGATAATTAGCCAGCCAGCTACTGATGCTGGCCCACAGAACGTTAGCTACGTTAGTTAGCCAGCCAGCTAGGAATTGCTAGCTATTTGAATTGAATTGAAAGAGAGACAGAGAGAGATCCACGGCGGGAATAGAATAGAGTGCATTAAAAACTCACCAAACGTCCAAGAGGAAGGAGACAACCGTGGAGTTGACAAAGTTCATCTGCCGAATGACCGTCCTCTTCATCTTGGCATAATCTCCATGCTGCACGCGCTCCCGTGGAAATAGTCAGACGCACGCCGGCCGACTGTACCTTACCTGTAACCCCTCCCCTCGTTGAAACCAATAGTATATCTGCTGCAGAGCCACAGAGCTCCAATAGTGTATCTGCAGAGCCACAGAGCTCCAATAGTATATCTGCAGAGCCCGGAACAAGTCAGACACATTCTACAAACGTGTCTAATGTGAAATATATAAGCATATAAGCAAAACTAGATTTTAAGTCTGTGATGAAAAAGGGGGGCCCTGCAAAAGAAAATATATATATATATATATTTTCTTTTGCGAGGCCCCCCTTCCCGCGAGGCCCTGTGCGGCCGCACTGCTCGCACACCCCCTGAGACGGCCCTGCACACACACACACACATACATACATACATACATACATACATACATCATACATACATACATACATACATACATACATACATACATACATACATACATACATACATACATACATACATACATACATACATACATACATACATACAACACAGACATACATACATACATACATACACACAGACAGACAGACAGACAGACAGACAGACAGACAGAGACACACACACACACACACACACGCACGCACGCGCACACACACACACACACACACACACACACACACACACACACACACACACACGCACGCACGCACCACACACACACACACACACAGCTAGTGGTGGGATTGTTATATAAAATTGCCATCATTACCAACAGAGCAGTTAGCCAGAGTTAGCCTATATAAGACAGATAGGCCCATGGGAAGACACAAGACTTAACGAGAACTGTGTAATTAGAGGCAGAGAGAGAGAGAGAGAGAGAGAGAGAGAGAGAGAGAGAGAGAGAGAGAGAGAGAGAGAGAGAGAGAGAGAGAGAGAGAAGAGAGAGAGAGAGAGAGAGAGAGAGAGAGAGAGAGAGAGAGAGAGAGAGAGAGAGAGAGAGAGAGAGAGAGAAGAGAGAGAGAGAGAGAGAGAGAGAGAGAGAGAGAGAGAGAGCATGAAAGAAATACAGGGGGTAGAGCTGGACAGAGAGAGAGAGGCGAGAGTGATTCCTTTAACTTCAGTAAGAGAGAGGGAGAAGGGAGAGAAAGAGAGGGAGAAAGAAGGAGGAGGGATAAAGTAACAAGGAGCACAAAGCAGTAGGGAAGCAACAAGCAGGCTGTTGAGGCTTTTTATTATTATAAGTAGTAGTAGTAGTAGTAGTAGTAGTAGTAGTAGTAGTAGTAGTAGTAGTAGTAGTAGTAGTAGTAGTAGTAGTAGTAGTAGTAAGTAGTATTGATGTTGTCATATCACTATTTTCATTATTATTATTATTATTATTATTATTATTATTATTATTATTAGTAATAATAATAATTGATTCATTAATTGTGTTTTCTCTCTATTTATTTATTTTAAAGTGAATGGATTGTATTGATTACCCAATTATAAGGAGGAAACATTTTACATTAAAATAGCAATATGGCTGATACAATAAATCGGGAACAACACTCCACAAAGCCACCACACTCCAAACCACAACACTCCACCACATTCTAGAACACTCCAAACCACAACACTCCACCACATTCTAGAACACCGAACTCACACCATTCTGATTGACAAGCTAAAAGCAATTGGTTTTGATAGTCTATCAGTGAGCTGGATGCATCCTACCTGGAGGGGAGAGAGCAGATGGTGGAGGTAAACGGTACCCTACCCCCCCCCCCCTCACAGTAAGCTGTGGTGTTCCACAAGGAAGCTACTAGGTCCGCTACTGTTCCAATTTATGCAAATGACATGTCGTCAGCTTGTGACTGCAACTTGTTCCTGTTTGCGGACGACTCAGCCCTGCTGGTCTCTGACAAGAACAAGTTACAGGTTGAAAAAACCCTGAGCTCAGAACTAGGCAAAATCTGCATATGGCTCGCTGATAACAAACTATCATTACACATGGGCAAAACAGAGTCCATTCTCTTCGGTTCAAATAACAAACTCAGCAAGACCGACGGCTTCTCAGTTACAGTGGGTGACAATATTGTCACGAGGAAAGAAGATATTACCTACCTGGGTTCCATCTAGAGGCAAATCTTTCCTGTGACAAAATGGCATCCAATGTAATAAAAAAAGTCAACCAACGAACTCGATTCTTGTACCGGATCTCCTCACTGGTAAACAAGAATACCCTGAAGACTCTGGCAGGAGCACTCATTCAAGGGGACTACGACTATGCTTGCACCTCATGGTACCAAAGCACCTCAAAGGCGCTAAAAACAAAATTACAAACATCTCAAAACAAACTGTCAGACTACTGCTTGACCTTACTCCTAGAACCCACCTCACCCTGCCCACTTTGACAACTTAGGATGGCTTAGAGTAGACGACAGAGTACAGCAACTTGCAATGGGCCTGGTCTACAAGATACACTACACGACCAAGGTACCCATGTACATGTCAAAATACTTCCCAAAGGTCAGTGAATACCACGATCACAACACCAGAGGGAGCTCCCACAAATCATGTTAAACCCAGATTCGGCTCAAACAAGGGACTAAACACGTTTCGCAATTATGCCACATCAATGTGGAACGCCCTACCCAAAGCTGTAAGGAATGTGAATCACTACCCACTTTCAAAAACACTCTCAAAAAAACACCTACGGGAGACTGCAATTCGAACTGGCCCCTGTAAATGTCCTAACACAACCCCCTCCAATGTACAGTAAATTACCAAGTATGGTCTTGTCAATATTCCAATGTACAGTTTTGTTTGTACAGTTGTACAGTTGTCCCCCACCCACCCCTCCTACCCAACCTCCCCCCACTCCTACCCACCCCCCCCCCCACCCAACCACCTCCAATGTACAGTCCCCACCCCCCCCCCCCCCCACCTACCCAATCCAATGTACAGTTTCTACGTCAAATGTATATACTTTTTTTCTGGACTCTTTTGTATCACAAACAGTACTGTATTTACAAATCTGGTATGTCATAAATATATAGATGTAGCAGTACTGTCTATCTGTATGTCATGTATCGTGTCATATATGTTACGATGAATTGAAAATGGGGGACCCTGATGTAAACAAGACGAAACTCTTTTTTTCTCTGGTCTGCATTCCCTTAACAATTGTGTGTATGAGCTGTACTGATTGTACCCATTCTGCAATATGTTAATACAGTTTTCAATCAAATCAATCAATCAATCAACCACACTCCACCACACTCTACAACACTCACCACACTCTACACACACTCCACCACACTATAAACACTCCACCACACTCTACACTCACTCCACCACACTCTACAACACACCCACCACACTCTACACACCTCCACCACACCTACAACACTCCACCACACAACACTCACAACACTCCACCACACTCTACAACACTCCACCACACTCTACACACCCCACCACATCTACAACACTCCACCACACTCTACAACACTCTACAACACTCCACCACACTCTACAACACTCCACCACACTCTACAACACTCTACAACACTCCACCACACTCTACAACACTCCACCACACTCTACAACACTCCACCACACATTCAACACTCCACCACACTCTACAACACTCTACAACACTCCACCACACTCTACAACACTTCACCACACTCTACAACACTCTAAACACTTTACAACACTCCACCACACTCTACAACACTCTAAACACTCCACCACACTCTACAACACTCTACAACTCTCCACCACACTCTACAACACTCTAAACACTCTACAACACTCCACCACACTCTTCACACTCTAAACACTCCACCACACTCTACAACACTCTACAACACTCCACCACACTCTAAACACTCCACCACACTCCAACAAAACACATTCAGTTTCAACTCTGCTCTAATTTCCTGGTGACCTTAAAACTGATAGTTGTGTGAGCTTTATGTAGGCAGCTTATTTGTGTGGGCTAAGCTTATATAGAAATAATTAGACTAGCCTGTTTTATAAGGCCAAGAGGGTCAGTACAATAAATCACAACACTTAAACTCATTCAGTCACAGTTCTGCACTCATTGAACTTTATGGGTTTCACGCCCCAGACTTTTTTGAGAAGATGCTGGATATAGATTACATGGGTCTGGTGGTGTGGAGCATGCGCAGGGAGATGACTGACAAACACTGAGCATAAACAACCTCAAAGACCTAACACTCTCACTGTGTGTGTGTGTATGTGTGTGTACCTATGCACATTGTATGCCTACATGTTAGTATTACAGTAATGTGTAAGTGTTTGTAGGAGTGTGTGAGAAAGTGGAAGAGAGAGAGACAGCGAGAGAGAGAGAGAGGAGAGAGAGAGAGAGAGAGAGAGAGAGAGAAAGAGAGATGTGTGTGTGTGTGTGTGTGTGTGTGTGTGTGTGTGTGTGTGTGTGTGTGTGTGTGTGTGTGTGTGTGTGTGTGTGTGTGTGTGCGTGCGTGCGTGCGTGCGTGCGTGTGTGTGTGTGTGTGTGTGTGTGTGTGTGTGTGTGTGTGTGTGTGTGTGTGTGTGTGTGTGTGTGTGTGTGTGTGTGTGTGTAAAGGCATTACAGTGGTAGATTTTATGGGGGCATTCACAGTAACACTGAATTTAAAACAAAGATATTGCATCTGACAGAAGTTTACGCAGTGCCTTATTGTGGCAAAAGTGTGTGAGAGAGAGAGAGAGAGAGAGAGAGAGAGAGAGAGAGAGAGAGAGAGAGAGAGAGAGAGAGGGATGAGAGAGAGGGTGTAGGATGGAGAATGAGAGAGAGTGAGAAGGGAGGAGGGAGAGAGTGACGGACGGACGGGTCAGGGGAGGGCGCAGATGGGAGAGTGACAGAGGGAGAGGCAGAGGAGGGGACAGGCTGGAACAGGAGAGGGTGCTGCTGATGACTGGGGTGCTGCGGCTCGGCTCCACCGCGTGACGGAGGAGGCGTACGCACAGCCAGGACCCGACCCACGGACGGAGGAGCCCACAGAGCCCGGCGGTCAGAGTGGTTAAAACCCAACAAAAGAGACAGACGGAGATAGAGAGAGATAGAGAAGGAGGAAGGGAGACGGGAGAGAGAGAGAGAGGGGGAACTCTTGTGTAATGAGAGAAGGGAAAGACAACTATCAATAGACAGAGCCACGTGGGAGACGCCGTTACTGGCACTGGCATCTCCTTCCCTCTCCTCTCTTCCCCTCGAAGAAAAGTGGCTACAGTGTAGAGAGAGAGAGAGAGAGAGAGAGAGAGAGAGAGAGAGAGAGAGAGAGAGAGAGAGAGAGAGAGAGAGAGAGAGAGAGAGAGAGAGAGAGAGAGAGAGAAGAATATACAAGGTCTGAGGTTGATTGCCCTTGGAACTAAAAGCAGAAACCCAGACTTTATCAAAGAAATGTCAAACACAGACATCATGGTCCTACAAGAGACATGGCACAGAGGAAATAGTCCTACTGGCTGCCCTGCAAACTACAGAGAACTGCTGGTACCATCCACCAAGCTAACAAGAGTCAAACAGGGGAGAGACTCTGGAGGTATGCTAATATGGTACAAATCAGAACTAATCCACTCCATTAATCTAATCAAAACCGGAACTTTTTTCATCTGGTTAAAAATAAATAAGGATCTTACCTCAACCGAGAAAGATGTCTTCCTGTGTGCCACTTACATTCCCCCAATTGAATCCCCATATTATAAGGAGGAGATGTTCTCCATCCTACAAGACGAAATCAACCAGTTCCAGGCTTGTGGTCACATTGTAGTTTGTGGGGACCTCAATGCCAGGACAGGACGAGAACCTGACACTCTCAGCACACAGGGAGACACCTACCAAGAGGTGGAAACATCCCCTCCCAAATATGCCCCCCCCAGAAAAAACCATGACCAAACAACAAATAAACATGGGTCACAACTTAACTTATACAGCTCTGTCGCTCGCTGGGACTGTATATAATCAACGATAGGCTCCGAGGGGACTCTTATGGTAGGCACACATACAGCTCATCGCTGGGTAACAGTACAGTAGATTACTTTATCACTGACCTCAGCCTAGTGTCTCTCAGAGCGTTCACAGTCAGCCCGCTAACACCCCTGTCAGACCACATCAAAACCACTATCTGAACAGATCAACACCCAACCAGGAAATATCAAAACCAAACAAACTACACACTATTAAAAAACACTACAAATGGAAAGAAGAAGCATTCCAAACGGCTATCAAGCTACAAAAGGTTGAATCACGATTAGACCAATTCCTGGAAAAGACCATCCAACACAACAGCAAAAGTGTAAACGGGGAGGTAGAAAACCTCAATAACATATTTGACCCTGATGGGGGACCCTGATTTAAACAAGACGAAAGTCTTTCTCTGGTCTGCATCCCCTTGAGCTGTACTGTACTGTACCCATTCTGCAATCTGTTAATAAAGTTTTCAATCAATCAATCAATCAATCAATCAATCAATCAATCAATCAATCAATCAATCAATCAATCAATCAAAACCTTACAGCCTCCCTATCCTACCTAAAGGCCTCAAATAGGAAAGCGAGGAAAAATACTAATAAAAATATGCATGACAAATGGTATGATAATGACTGTAAAAATCTCAGGAAGAAATTAAGGAACCTATCAAACCAAAAACACAGAGACCCAGACAATCAGAACATACATCTTCAATACAGTGAAACATTGAAACACTACAAAAACACAGTCAGGAAAAAAAGGGACCAACAAGTCAGAAACCAGCTACAGGATATAGAGGAATCCATAAAAACAAACAACTTCTGTGAAAACTGGAACAAACTAAACGAACAACAACACGAGGAGCTACCCGTCCAAAATGGAGACGTATGGGTAAACCACTTCTCCAATCTCTTTAGCCCAATAAAAAATAATGAACAGCAAAAACACATACAAGATAAACTACAAAGCCTATAGAGTCAACCATAAAAGACTACCAGAACACGCTAGACTCCCCAATTACACTACAAGAACTACAGGACAAAATAAAATCACTTAAAACCAAGAAGGCCTGCGGTGCGGATGGTATCCTAAATTAAATGATAAAATTCACAGACTCCAAATTCCAATTGGCTATACTCCTTAACTCATTCGGCGCCAGCTTTTAGTCGAGGCCCGCTGTAGCTAGGCCACACTTTAAACGATAGGACTGCGTCCAGTGGCGTCCTTTCACTAAAAGGCAAGGTATGGCGAGGGGGGGGGGGACGGACGGGGGGGTTTCCCCGCCATGGTGGATTTTTTTTGTCAAATCAGTTGTGCAATAGTCACTTTTGGTGAGTTGTTTCTATACAATTCAGTTATATGACATTTAGGTATGACACAGGACTACACAAGCATTTTTAGTATAGAAATGTGTCAACAGACTAAAGCAGGGAACCACAATATTTTGCATACGAATTATGCAGAATGTAATATCATAACTGTCTATTACTTTTCTTGCAATTGAGCCAATTTTCCTTAGGTACGGTTTTGAGGTGTGTGTTCAACAGAATGTAGTATCAAAAACACATTCACAAAAAGTATGGGTTACTGAATGCTGAACTGCACTATTATAATCACTAAGCCAGACCTTACCTGTGTCCCTGTATCACTTGTCTCTGCTGCCCTTTGATAAAAAAACGTCCCTATGTGTTAGGGTTTGAACCGACCTCAAACGCACGGCACAGACAGGAAGTTCAGAGTTAGCCAAATACTAGGGCGTATTTATTTACAGAGTCACAAAGGGGTAAAGTAACAATTATGAAACAACAAGGGAGACTGCCATCGGCAGAGTTCTCTGCGGCTCTGCAGATCCTCCTGGTGATAGCGGTGGGGAATCGGTATTTGACGTTGTAGCGGCTCTGCAGATACTCCCAGCTTTAACTCGAGGTGGAAAACGGAGAGAGAGAGAGATATCAATAACAGTCCAACGAAACACAGAGGCAGTGTGGTTCCCTCCTCCCTTAGCTGTGTCCAGAACCAATGAACAGTGACAATCTTCAGTGTTCTCCACAACACACAAGTTAGCTGAGTTTAGTGCAAACAGAAATTATATCTTCAGTGTCTCTTCTAAACACACACTTCAACTGAGTCCAGTGCGAGCAAAAATGATAATCTTCGGTGTTCGTCACACACACAGACAGAATAATCCAGAGGGGTTTGGTTCCACTCACCCAAGCGCAAACGCGTAAAGCGGGTAAACGAGGCGCAGCTCCAAACGGGGAACAAGGTTCTCATCAGCGGATCTCCACAGAAAGTCCTGGAGGGAAAGTAGACGAGGCACAGCAACGGGGAAAAAGCAGGCAAAAGCAGTTGTATTCCAAAATGACCCGACATCGATTGAAGGGAAGTCCCAGTATAAAAAGCCTCTGGGGCGCTAATCAAAAACTATGACAGGTGCGAGCTGGAATTGATACTTGCTCCAAAAGCGTGTGGCGGGGAATGCACCAATCAACACAGCACCTTAAAGGAGCGGAGTGTGTGGCGGGGAATGCATCAATCAACACAGTACCTTAAAGGAGCGGAGCGTGTGGCGGGGAATGAACCAATCCTCACAGTACCCCCCCCTCCACGGGAGCCACCCGGCGACCACCCCGCCCCGGCTCGTTCGGGTGAGCACGATGGAAGTTGGTGATCAGGCCGGGGTCCATGATGAGCTGGCGGGAGACCCAGCTCCGTTCCTCCGGGCCGTATCCCTCCCAGTCCACCAGGTACTGGAACCCCCGACCCCGCCGTCGAACGCCCATCAACCGGCGGACCTGCCACTGGGGGTGTCCGTCCACCATCTCGGGAGGAGGCGGGTCCGGAGCAGGAGGCATCAGGGGACTGAGAGAGACAGGCTTACCCCGGGATACATGGAAAACGGGGTGAATGCGCATGGACGCAGGAAGCTTAAGACTCACCGCCGCCGGACTGAGCACCTTCAGAACCTCAAAAGGACCGACGAACCGGGGGTTGAGCTTCTTGGCCGAGGACCGAAGCGGAAGGTCCTTAGCGGACAGCCACACCCTCTGCCCAGGGTGGTACGTCGGCGCAGGGACCCGGCGCCGTCGGCCCCACGACTGGCGCGCTCCGATGACCGGAGCAGCGCAGTCCTGGCGATCTCCCAGACCCGACGGCACCGGTCGAGATGCTCCTGTACGGAGGGTACTGCCACTTCCGACTCCTGTGCAGGGAAAAGAGGGGGTTGGTAGCCCAGGGATACCTCAAAAGGTGAGAGGCCGGTGGTGGAACTGACCATGGAGTTGATGGAGTACTCGACCCAGGGAAGGAAACGGCTCCAAGAAGCGGGTTTCTCAGCAGCCACACACCGAAGAGCAGACTCCACGCTCTGGTTCATCCTCTCCGTTTGTCCGTTAGTCTGGGGATGATAACCAGAGGAAAGACTGACCGTTGCCCCCAATCCCTTGCAAAAAGCCTGCCATACCTGGGAAGTGAACTGGGGCCCCCGGTCCAAGACGACGTCCTGGGGAAACCCATGGAGGCGAAACACGTGGCGTGTCAGGAGGTCCGCCGTCTCGGCTGCCGAGGGAAGCTTGGGAAGGGCCACGAGGTGAACCCCCTTGCTGAACCGATCCACCACGGTCAGTAGGCACGTGTTCCCCTGGGAAGAAGGAAGACCTGTGACGAAGTCCAACGCCACATGGGACCAAGGGCGGCTCGGAATGGGAAGCGGCTGCAATAGCCCGGAGGGTGCCTGGTGGGAGGCCTTGCTGCGGGCGCAGACTGCGCAGGCCAGTACGAACTCCTTGACGTCGTTCCTCATGGTGGGCCACCAGAATCGACGAGCCAGGAAGGAGAACGTGCGATGAACGCCTGGGTGGCAGGCGAACCGGCTGGTATGGCCCCACTGGAGGACCCGGGACCGGACTGAGTCGGTGACGAAGAGACGATGAACCGGTACATTGCCTGGAGCGCGATGGAAGCGGAGGGCACGCCTTACCACCCCCTCGATGCCCAAGGTGACTACTCCTACCACCCTGGCCTCTGGGAGGATGGGAGTCGGGTCCTCAGTGGTTGGAGCCCCCTTGGAGTGTAACCGGGACAGGGAGTCGGCCTTCGTGTTGCAGGAACCAGGGCGAAACGTCAGCGAGAAGTCGAACCGACTGAGGAAGCTGGCCCATCTTGCCTGCCGGCCATTGAGGCGTTTGGAAGCACGGATGTACGTCAGGTTCTTGTGGTCCGTCCAAATGGTAAATGGCTCCTCGGCCCCCTCTAGCCAATGACGCCACTCCTCCAAGGCAGCCACAACCGCCAGCAGCTCCCGATTGCCGATGTCGTAGTTCTTCTCGGCAGGGAGGAAACGACGCGAGTAGAAGGCGCACGGATGTACCTTCTGGTCCGTGGCCGACCGCTGGGATAAGATAGCTCCTAGTCCGGTATCCGAGGCGTCCACCTCTACGATGAACTGTCTCTTGGGGTCTGGATGGAGCAAGACCAGGGCGGAAGTGAACCTCTTCTTGAGGGAGCGGAACGCAGCACACGCCGCTGGGGACCAGTCGAACGGCAGGGCGGGAGAGGTCAGCCTGGTAAGTGGTTCCGCCACCTGACCGTAGTTCCGGATGAATCTTCGGTAGAAGTTGGCGAACCCGAGGAAGCTCTGTAACTCCTTCCGAGAGTTGGGTTCCGGCCACTCCTCCACGGCCCGGATCTTGCGAGGGTCAGCTCGGGTCAAGCCTCTCTCCACGATGAAGCCCAGGTAATCGACGGAGTCGGAGTGGAATCGGCACTTCTCTGCCTTGACGAAGAGCCGATTGTGGAGGAGGCGCTCCAGAACACGGCGGACATGCTGGATGTGTTCCTCGAGGGTCTTGGAGAAAATGAGGATGTCGTCTAGGTATACCACCACAAACTCCTCCAGTATGTCATGAAGGACGTCGTTCATGAGTGCCTGGAATACGGCCGGAGCGTTGGTGAGGCCGAACGGCATTACCAGGTACTCGTAGTGGCCCCTGGGAGTCTTGAAGGCGGTCTTCCACTCATCGCCCTCTCGGATACGGACCAGATGGTAGGCACTCCGGAGGTCCAGCTTGGTAAAGACGGTAGCCTGGGTGAGAGGCTCGAAGGTGGAGTTCATGAGAGGAAGAGGGTACTTGTTCTTAATGGTGATCTCGTTGAGCTGGCGATAGTCGATGCAGGGTCGAAGGTCTCCGTCCTTCTTCCCAACAAAGAAGAAACCGGCCGCCACAGGGGAGGAGGAAGGCCGAATGAGTCCTGCTTCCAAGGACTCAGAGATATATTGATCCATCGCTGCCTTCTCAGGGACGGTCAGACTGTAGAGGCGGCTGCCGGGAAGGGGAGCCCCTGAGCGGAGGTCGATGGCACAGTCGTAAGGCCGGTGAGGCGGAAGGGCCTGAGCCCTGGACTTACTGAAAACCTCCTCGAGTTCGTGGTACTCGGGGGGTATGGTCGAGAGGTCCGGAGGCGGCTCTCAAACGGGGCGAGGGACAGGACGCCGCCTGAAGACACTGGGCATGACAGGAGGAGCTCCACCCCCTGATGGTACCGGAGGACCAGGCGATGTGGGGCTCGTGCAGCGCGAGCCAGGGCCGGCCCAGGACTACTGGGACAAGAGGGGATCTGGTGATAAAAAACTGGAGTCTCTCAACGTGGTTACCAGCAATGGTGAGCAGGACAGGACAGGTGCGTTGAGTGATGTCAGCCAGGCGGTGTTGGTCCAATGCGAACACCTCCAATGGCCTCACGAGGTCCTCTAGTGGAATGTTGGCCCGGGTAGCAAACTCGAAGTCTAGGAAACACTCGTCAGCACCCGAGTCAATGAGTGCCTCCACCGTGGCCCGTTGGTCCGCCCAGGCCAGGGTGACGCTCATCAGACGGCTAGGTGGTGCACGGCCATGGGAACGAGAAAAACGGCTCACCAGGATCTCCCGGGGTCCCGGCGAGCCTGGTCTTTTGGCCGGGTGGGGCAGTTGGAGATACGGTGTCCATCCCGACCGCAGTAGAGGCAAAGGCCGGACCTGAACCTTGCCTCCCGTTCAGTTTGGCTAAGATGTGAACGTCCCAGCTGCATCGGTTCCTCCCCGGGCACCGAACGGGAGGGGAAGGAACCACCAGTTGTGTTGGGAGCAGGGCGGACCGCAGTACCGTCACGAGTACGGGGGGTCTGGGGAACCTCTGGAGGTCCCGGTCGGGTTCTCTCACGTCTTCTCTCCTGTAGGCGTCCGTCGATGCGAATGGCGAGGCTGAATAGGTCCTCGAGGGACTCAGGTTCCTCACGGGTCGCGAGCTGGTCCCTGACAGCGTCGTTGAGCCCCCTCATGAAGGTGAGACGAAGCGCTTGATCGTTCCAACCGCTCTCCGTTGCCACCAGTCTGAACTCCAGCACGTAGTCGGTGACCCCGCCACTGCCCTGCCGGAAGGTGCCCAACCGAGCTCCAGGGTCCTGGCCACGGGCTGGGTGGTGGAAAACCCTGCGGAGCTCTGCCACGAAGTCTGGGTAGGAAAAACAGAAATCAGCCCCCATTGCCCAGGAGGCAGTAACCCACTGTGCTGCCCGGCCTGAGAGCAGGTTAGTCATGTAAGCCACTCGGGCTCCCCTTGAAGTGAATCGGCTGGGTTGATGACGAAAAACCAACTCACATTGCATGATGAATGTGGCACAATCCTCGAAGTTACCATTGAACAACCGTGGTTCGGAGAGACGGGGCTCCCGAGGTGCGGGATCGGGAGGCGCGGGGCCTGCCACGTCTGCGGGTGATGCTCCGGCCGAGGCTCCTGTAGTAGGTGGGGTTACAAGCAAGGTGTTAACGGCTTCACTCAGCGCTTGTAATTGGTGGAGAATATTAGTCTGCTGATTACCCTGGGCTGTCTGCAGGCTAGCCAGAGAGCCAAGTGACTCCTGAATAGGCAGGACCTGGTCTCGGAGCTCCTGTACAGCAGCCGCAGCCGCACCTAGCTGTAGGCTGTGGTCGTTGATTAATTCAATCTGGACCGTCAACGCTGTTCTGACCCTGTCTGTGTCGGCTGATGTCGTCATGGTCGGGTCGTAATGTTAGGGTTTGAACCGACCTCAAACGCACGGCACAGACAGGAAGTTCAGAGTTAGCCAAATACTAGGGCGTATTTATTTACAGAGTCACAAAGGGGTAAAGTAACAATTATGAAACAACAAGGGAGACTGCCATCGGCAGAGTTATCTGCGGCTCTGCAGATCCTCCTGGTGATAGCGGTGGGGAATCGGTATTTGACGTTGTAGCGGCTCTGCAGATACTCCCAGCTTTAACTCGAGGTGGAAAACGGAGAGAGAGATATCAATAACAGTACAACGAAACACAGAGGCAGTGTGGTTCCCTCCTCCCTTAGCTGTGTCCAGAACCAATGAACAGTGACAATCTTCAGTGTTCTCCACAACACACAAGTTAGCTGAGTTTAGTGCAAACAGAAATTATATCTTCAGTGTCTCTTCTAAACACACACTTCAACTGAGTCCAGTGCGAGCAAAAATGATAATCTTCGGTGTTCGTCACACACACAGACAGAATAATCCAGAGGGGTTTGGTTCCACTCACCCAAGCGCAAACGCGTAAAGCAGGTAAACGAGGCGCAGCTCCAAACGGGGAACAAGGTTCTCATCAGCGGATCTCCACAGAAAGTCCTGGAGGGAAAGTAGACGAGGCACAGCAACGGGGAAAAAGCAGGCAAAAGCAGTTGTATTCCAAAACGACCCGACATCGATTGAAGGGAAGTCCCAGTATAAAAAGCCTCTGGGGCGCTAATCAAAAACTATGACAGGTGCGCGCTGGAATTGATACTTGCTCCAAAAGCGCGTGGCGGGGAATGCACCAATCAACACAGCACCTTAAAGGAACGGAGCGTGTGGCGGGGAATGCATCAATCAACACAGTACCTTAAAGGAGCGGAGCGTGTGGCGGGGAATGAACCAATCCTCACACTATGTCCATTTTCCTTTTTTTTGGGCATATTTCAATTAGTCACAGCAAAAGTCACCTAGTAAAAGTGAGATAATTGACAATATCAAAACATGCTAGGGCTGTACCGAATAGTTCGAAGCTTTGTTCATAATGTTGACATTCGAATTCTAAATCAACATAAAAAATTGTAAATTTTTTATTTTTATTTTTTTTACATTTTTCTTTGCCAAGGTATGGCGAGTGCCATACCTTGCCATACCAAATGGACGCCCCTGACTGCATCACCTTGTTTGTAGAGCTATAACTATATTCTATATTATAGCTTTGGATACAATACTATGGCCCATTTGTCATCACCTATCTATCGTTCAATATGTGAAAAATAATAATTTTTTCCATCCATACGTTCCTGTGTTATACCGCGGTCGTGAATATAAGTATGATTTTAGAGCGGTCTAGGGTAATTCATGAAATGCTGAGTTATAGCCCTATATGTCAATTCCACTATAGACGTTGCCGTTTCTTGCCTGTACATGCTATTATTCCGAAATCAAATCTATATCATAGGTATTATGTTCCATCATGAATGCATGAAAGGGGGGGGTGGGGGGGGTCGTTTCTGATTATTTGATTGTCAGTAACGGCATTCGTATTTGAACACTAAAAACACTTATCAGCCCGATCGGTATAAAAGCATTGCAGGATCAAGCTAAAATTGACGTCAGAGTGTTCTTACCTGTGATCGGGAGTATTCCAAAAATAATATTCAAATTGTTTGATCGCCATCTGGTACATCCAATGTCCATTTTGTCCACGGCATAATCCACCACAACATATAGATCGGGGATATTTGACGCGCTTCAATGGAACCGGGAGAATGGCTGCCCTCGCCCGACAAGGAAACATGAACCCGGCCACGTTTGGCCATTTCTATATGAATTGAAAATGGGGGACCCTGATGGAAACAAGACAAACGTCTTTCTCAGGTCTGCATCCCCTTAACAATTGTATGTATTGAGCCGTACTGTATTGTACCCATTCTGCAATCTGTTAAATAAAGTTTTCATTCATTCATTCATTCACACAGGCCAAGATACAAGGTTACAAAGGGTGCTTGATACCCCCGTCTAGCTTGTCACAAATTGAACAGTGACAAGACGGAACTTCTCATCATTGGCACCAAAACCACCCTCACCAGATCCGGACCCATCACACTCACCATCAATGACTCCACCATCACCCCCTCCCCCCTAGTCCGAAACCTTGGTGTCCTCCTCGACCCCACCCTCTCATTTGACCCCCACGTCCGCTCCATTGTAAAAACATCATACTTTCACGTCCGCAACATTGCTAAAATCCGTCACTGCCTCTCCCCCCCTGCTGCTGAATCCCTCATACACACCTTCATCTCCTCCCGCCTGGACTATTGCAACTCCCTCCTCACTGGCATCACCTCCCGCTCCCTCCATAAACTGCAAATGGTCCAAAACTCAGCCGCCCGCCTCCTCACTAACACCCGGTCCCGTGAACACATCACTCCTGTCCTCCACTCTCTCCACTGGCTCCCGATCAAACACAGCATAAACTTAAAAACACTACTCCTCACCTTCAAAGCCCTCCACAGCCTGGCCCCCCCTACCTGACTGATCTCCTTCTTCCCTACCACCCCACCCGTTCCCTCCGGTCCTCCTCCACTGCCTCCCTCACTGTCCCGATATCCAAACTCAAAAATGTTGGTGATCGGGCCATCTCTCGCACTGCACCCCGACTCTGGAACTCCCTCCCTCAGTCCATCAGAGACTCCTCTACACTCTCCACCTTCAAAGCTTGCCTCAAAACCCACCTGTTCTCCCTTGCCTTCAACCCCCCCCCCCCCACCCCCCACCCATAACCCCCCCCCCCCCCCCCCCCCCCTCCAACCCGATCGCTCTGTCTTTTTGTGCTATCTCATGCTGTCTTCCCCTGTTCCCCCCATGGTCTCATGTTCCTTTTGTTTTTGTTTCTTTGTTTTTGTTTCTTTGTGTTTTGTTTCTTTGTTTCTTTGTCATTGAGAAGCGCTATATAAATAAAATGTATTATTATTATTTATTGCACTTTGGCCACCTCAGGCTCATTCCCTATGGTAACACAGAGGTCCGTGGATGAATAATGAATACAAATATCGAATAAAGGAATAAATGGGTCTCGGAAAATCTCGGGTCTTGGTGCCCAACGCATGGCGAGTTAACCCGGGATATCTCGGGTCTTGCGCCGAATGTGTTAACATTGTCCTTAGCTCGGGGATCTTCCCCAATATTTAGAACCATGGACTCATAACACCGCTCCACAAAAAGGGAGACAGATTTTACCCGGACAATTACCGTGGGATCTGTGTCAACAGCAACCTTGGAAAAATTCTCTGTATGATCGTCAACCACACTCATACATTTCCTCACAAACAACAATGCCCAGAGCAAATAACATACCACATTCTCACCCTCAGCACCCTAATCGACAACCAAATAAATAAAAACAAAAGAAAATTATACTCGTGTTTCATTGACTTCCAAAAAGCATTTGACTCAATTTGGCACAAGGGTCTGCTGTACAAGTTATTAGAAAGTGGCATTGGAGGGAAAACCTACAACCTCATGAAGTCAATGTACACCAACAACACATGTGCCGTGAGGATTGAGGAAAAACACACAGACTTCTTTCCTCAAAGCCGTGGGGTTAAACAGGGGTGGAGTTTGAGTCCAACCCTCTTCAACATATAAATCAATGAATTGGCAAAAACATTGGAACAAACTGCAGCACACTGGCAATCCCCCTAGCAGACACAGAAATCAAATGCCTACTGTTTGCAGATGAGCTGGTGCTGCTGTCTCCAACTAAAGAAGGGCTACAGCAGCACCTTGATCTTCTGCACAAATTCTCCCAGACATGGGCACTGACAGTAAATCTAACCAAAACTAAAGTTATGATATTCCAAAAAAGACCCAGCCTACAACAACACAAATTCCTCTTAGACACAATTGCCCTAGAACACACAAAAAACTACACCTATCTCTGCCTAAACATCAGTGCTACAGGGAACTTCAACTAAGCTGTGGACGACCTGAGAGACAAAGTAAGAAGGGCTTTTTATGCTATCAAAAGGAACATCAAGCTAGACATTCCAATTAAAATCTGGCTCAAAATATTAGACTCCGTCATAGAACCAATTTCCCTGTATGGTTGCGAGGTCTGGGGCCCACTTGCAAACCAAGATTTCCTAAAATGGGACAAACACCAAATTGAGACTCTGCATGCAGAATTTTGCAAATCCATTCTCCACACCCAACGGAAAACACCAAATAATGCATGCATCAAAATCCAAAGAATTTTACAATCACCTAAAATAAAGTGACCCAGACACACTCCATAACAAAGCCTTCACTACAGAAAGACCCTTGAGAGATGCCCACTCAGCAAGATGGTTCTGGGAATCTGCTCACAAACACAAGCAGAGCCACCAGACAGAAACCACACTGAACTAAACCAAATTATAAGAAAACAAAAAGAAAACTATCTGACACATTGGAAAGAATCAACCCAAAACCAGAGGAAAATTGAAATGCTATTTGGCCCTAAACAGAGAGTACACAGTGGCAGAATACCTGAGCACTGTGACTGACCCAAAACTAAGAAGATCCTTGACTAGGTACAGACTCAGCGAGCACAGCCTAGCCATTGACAAAGGCCGCCATAGGCAGACCTGGCTCCCAAGAGAAGACAGACTATGCACCCACTGCACACAAGAAGAGGTGGAAACCGAGCTACACTTCTTACCAACCTACCCACTATACCAAGACATCAGAGACATATACTTCCCACAAATTGCAAACACCCAAAGAGACTTTGAAAACATGGAAGATAACTCAAAACTGCCATACCTACTGGGTGAAATACAACAATGTGCAAACACAGCAGCAAGATTTGTGAGCTGCTGTGACAAGAAAAGGATATTGAAGGAAATCGATGATTTGCATTTGGTTTACAACCTATATAGATATTAGTTCTAACTTGACAGACATACGTGTGTTAGACTCCCCAGAAACAGACAGAGACAGGCAGGCCCTGTGAGAGATAGCGCCACGGTCACTGTTGTGAAGGATCAGATTAAACCGAATATATATATTTATTTATATATATATATTTAATTGTATTTGTATATCGTTTGATATCCCCTGTATATTCCTTGTACAATATGCACTGAATATCCCTTTAGTCTACTAAACAGCCCATAATAGTTTCATTCTACCATTGGACGAGAACCTGGCGCCAGGTTGCCATACCCCTAGGTCCAAGTTCAATCGTGCCGCCCAACATGTCGTGGCAAGCCCCGGTTCCGCGCAGGAATATGTCGGGCGAAATACGAATGGTACTATTTGTTCATAGCGCATATATATATGGCGCAAGTAAAGTAGAACTTCCTTTTAGTCCAGTTCTTTACCCTCCAACAGAGTGACAGACGCGAAGCCTCCCCACGACGCACGTGTGGTGTAGTAAGGCCTACTTGGCCCCAGAATAGGCATTGAGATATCGTGTAGATTAATAGTTGAATAGTCATAGTTTGGCACTATACCGTCGAGTTGGACGTATTCTATTAAGCTAATAGTAGTCTATTTATGTATGGTGCATCGTTCGGTTAGAGTTCTAAAGTTATCAGTACCCCCATCGTTCCTGACGTTATCTGGACGCTTAACCAGGCTGAGCAGACCCCTAGTGGTGCTTGCATCCGAGGAGCTCCGGGCCAGGGCGACCGGACCTGTATATTGGATTACTCTACCCGGACGACGGCGAGCCTTCCACGGCTTGGATTATGCTTTGGGTGCTTTGATTATTCCATGGATAAAGGCCAACACTGCGGAGTGTTGGAACTACCCCCCGGAGAGGACTCCAGGTGAGACGGCGCTCTACACCAGTGAGGTCGCCTCACGTCTCTCCGTTGTGGACCGGCAGCTACCGTCCACAGAGGGTCCAGCTGTATTCGTCTGCGGACCGAGGTTCTGTGGGCACCGTGTTCAAGACTTTGAATTCTCCCAAGACACCGTCGGCCAGATGGGATACCGCCAGCGGCTTCTCTAACCCCCCCCTCCTACTGTCTTACAACCAGCGGGACCCCCCCCCCCCCTTAGTGTATCCAGCTATAATCATTTAAGTACCATCGCTATCGTTTCCTAAATATTCCAGGTTGTATACTTACTCCCTGCGTAACCAGAGATTGGACATTCAATGTTGATTTACCTACGAATACTCATTTGCCATAAAAGTGCATATTTCATATTTCAAATCATAAATGTAATTAAGTGAACGTTGTATATACCTTTTGCTATATTAAACCTTCGATTTGGTACATTTGTGTGGATTCGTTTCATCAGGTGGGAAAGTGTTCATCATACTTATATCATGTACTGGATGGCCAGAAGTTAAAGTACAAGAGGTAGTGATATTAAATATCATATCTAACAATACAGTCAGGGAATTGTACCCCTCAGTTACAATTGGTCCTTCGAGCCGGAGGGTAACTAGTGTAATATTAATATAGTGTTATTAATATTGAAATGGCCTATGATGAACACTCCACGAAACGATCCTCCTAACCTAGAACGCCCGCGGCGCAGACGACAGACACCTCAGTACTTAGAGGCTTACACTGTCAGTCAACTACCTAGCCTTCGACAAACGGTAAACGCGGTAAAAGTAGAAAGTAAAATTATGTCTGACCTTAACGACCAGGTTTCCCCGACCACAGAGGCCCTAGTAGGTCCTAATGTAACTGACCAAGCTCACGGTGGGGACCAGGAGGGAGCGGACATGCCTTTACCCCCCGCCACTACCCAAGAAGTAGTCCCCGACCAGCCCCGGGAGGAAGACAACCCTACAGAGAGAGAACTCTGCACGGAAGAAGAGGAGGAGAGCGCCGAGGAAATAGAGCTCCAGGACTCCCCAACGAGTACCCCCAGGAGCGGCTCACGCAGGAGCGGCTCACCTCCACAACCGCCTTCCCCCAGCGAAGCGGAGAGGATGTTACAACAGGCGTTCCTCGTCAGCCTGACAGCCTCTACCGAACGCGATCGACTCCAATCGCAGATGCTTAGCGAGCGCGAACAACTCCAAGCGCGACAACGGAGCGAAGAAGAGCGCACACGCCTGAAGATGAGACGCCTCCAGACAGAAGAGAATATGGCAAGAGACCTGGCCGACGCCCAGCGCGCCGCTGCCGGTGCCCAAAGAGAAGCAGATCTCACCAAGCGCGAAGTCGAGCGCGACAAGTTACAAGCGCAGCTAATGGAGCAGCTGATCCGCAAGGCAACACCCTCCCCCTCCGCCAGGGGTTCAAGGAACTCGTCGAGACAACAGTCAAGGGCAGCGTCTCCTCAACGAGCAAGCGACCCTGAACTTGACCAACAGACCGAGCCTATACCCCCTGCAGACCCCCTTCACAGACCGGTCCAAGCGAGACCCAGCTACAAGGAAGGAGCGGCATACACTGCGGAGAAGCTAAATAAACGATTACAGGATCTGGAAGATCTGATAGAGGAAGAAGAGGGAGAGGAGGAGAACCAAGCCCGACGACAGCACAGTACTCCACCGGACCAGGAGGTCCCATACAGTCCAGGCTATACCCCCGCGGCGCTGCGCTACAGACCCCCGACTCTATTCACGGGTGAGCACGACGCACGACCAGCCCCGAGGAATAGCACCTGGACCAGCGGGCCATGGTACCCCGTCAGTACCAGCCCACAGCGAGGCGCAAGAGGGGACTCGCCCAGGAGGTCTCTCCCCCAACGCTCGCCGATGTATCAGCCATCCACGGCGTCATACATTGCCACGCCGTCATTCCCAGACTTCGCCTATGAGAGTCGAGCACAGTACACGGAGCTCCGGATGTGCTTAGAGACAATGATGGTGGATGTCGCTGATGAACGCCACAAGTATGCAATATTACTGAAGCACCTGAAAGTACCGCGAGCGCACAATATAGCGCTAGCCTATGCCACCTCTTCGACACCATACACAGCGGCCCTAGCGGCGCTGGACCAGAGATATGGACGTATATGGGATTACGTAATCCAAGAGATAAGGCATATTGATCGCCTACCCCCAGCCACAGACAATCGCTCACTAGACGACCTGTCAATCAAAGTGCAGTCCCTGGTAGGGATGCTGGGAGCGCAACGGGAGAAGGGCATGCATGAGCTATACGCCAACTCTAACGTCGAGAGGATTTTGGAGAAGCTGCCACCCGCAAGACAGGAGCGCTTTAGGCGGCAGAGAGATTACCGGGATCCCAACAGCCCCGAGCCATCCCTCCTTGATCTAGCCGACTTCCTGGCGAGAGAAGTCAGCAGCTTACGACTAGATACATTTGGGCGGAGCACGCCAATCTCCAGAGAGGGACCCAGGAGAATAAATGATGGAAGAAGATCGGTGACTGTCATGCACCAATCAGAGTCAGTACCGAGCAGTAAGAGTCACAGCACCCCCTCGAGAAAAGAGAAGTGGAAGATAGCGTGTCCCTACTGTGAGAAAGAACACTGGCTGTCACAATGTGACCTATTCACAAAGATGAATGCAGAAGAAGTGAGTCAATGGATAAAGTCCAACCGGCGCTGTTATCGATGTGCGCGGCCCCACATGGCAGCCGAATGCCGCCTAAAGAAAAGGTGCAGCCGGTGCGATGGAGCCCATCTAGATATACTACACGATAGTAACAGAAGACAGCCTCCACCTGCACCACGGAGCGGCACCAAGGCAAGTGTCATGTACATTGACCCCGCCAGCAGCAGCGGCGCCCAAGTGCTCTTAAAGGTAGTCCGTGTGACATTGAGCTACCAAGATAAAGTCATGGACACTTACGCCGTCCTTGATGACGGGTCAGAGAAGACCCTTCTGCTCGCGTCCGCTGCGGCCCAGTTGGGACTGCGGGGGAGCAAGAACGAAATGACGATTCCGACAATAAGAAGAGATTTAAAGACGATAAAGGGCGAGAATGTCTCCTTCACCATCGCAGCAAACGGGCAGCCAGAGCGACGGTACAAGATTACAAATGCTTTCACCAGCCAAGAAATAGGACTATCGCAGTACACCTACCCTGTCACCAAGTTGATGGATAAATATGTGCACCTGCGCCAATTACCTATCCCGCTCATAGACGGCGCTACCCCGACCCTGCTGATAGGCTCCGACCATGCAGAACTCATAGTCCCGATTGACCGGGTCCATACAGGCCCCCGAGGCTGTCCTGCAGCAGTCGAGACCCGCCTAGGGTAGACCCTACAAGGCCCCCTCGCTAAATCTCTCAACCGAACAGCAGCCACTAGCTGCCTCCACTCCAGAACGACAGAAGAAGACACCACTCTCCTGCAGCATGTCGAGAGGCTATGGACCCTAGAGACAATGCCCTTTAAGAACGAAAAGAAAGATATTCGCTCTAAAGAAGACATTTACGCCATCAACCTACTCGAGCAGGGGACAAAGAGAGTCACAGTCGGCGGAGTGATGAGATACGCAACTCCACTCCTGAGGCAAGAGGGAATGCCCACCTTTCACGCAAAGAAAGACGCCACGGAGCGCTATCTATTGAACACGGAGCGGCGCCTAGCCAAAGACCCCGCTCAAGAGAGTGTGTACCGCGCTGAGATTGAGAAGCTAATCACAGCGGGACACGTAACAAAGATTGACATTAAAGAGGCCGATCAGACGACCGAATCATGGTACGTGCCGCATCACAAGGTCCATCACAACGGCAAGGATCGCATTGTGTTTAACTGCAGCTACCAGATCGGATCCCAAAATCTGAATAAAGAGCTCTTGCCCGGCCCCACACTCGGCCCCTCCCTACTAGGCGTGTTACTGCGCTTCCGCCAGGACAAGGTGGCTATCAGCAGGGATATCAAAGGGATGTTCTTGCAGGTGAGACTAGTAGAGGAGGACAAGCCTCTGCTGCGGTTCCTATGGAGAGAGAGGATTGGAGATGAGAACCCAGCCATCTACCAGTGGGAAGTACTCCCCTTCGGAACCACATGCAGCCCGTGCTGTGCTACATTTGCACTACAGAAACACGTCACAGAGGACCCAGCAGCAGATGAAGAGGTCCAACACAGTGTGAAGAACAGTTTCTACGTGGACAACTGTTTACAAAGCGTTTCGACTCAAGAAGAAGCCGAGGCTCTCCTAATCAAGTTATGCGCCTCCCTGATCAAAGGCGGCTTTGATCTCAGGCAGTGGGCCAGCAGTGACCTGCACGTATTGCGCAGCCTCTCCTCCGCGGACAAGGCTGCCAGCAGCGAGACCTGGATGGCGACAATCCCAGGAGAAGCCCAAGAAATGACACTAGGACTAGTCTGGCGCTTCAAAACAGACTCGCTCCACTATAGACACAAACCCTTGGCTCCAGAGCAGGGAAGGTCGACGGAGATACCGACCACCAGACGGAGTGTGTACAGAACACTCGCCAGACAATATGACCCGTTGGGATGTATTCTACCTTACACCACCAGGGCAAAGATGATTGTACGAGCACTATGGGATAAGGACCAGGGCTGGGACGACCCAATACCCGCACACCTTGCCTCAACATGGAGAGAGTGGGAGATGGAACTCCGCTCACTCCCAGGCGTCAATATACGCCGCAGCTACTTCCCATCCACAGTGAGGCCAGAGACATGCGAGATTGATCTACACGTCTTCAGCGACGCCTCCGAAGTAGCCTACGGATCGGTGGCCTACCTGCGTGCCCAAGAGAAGGGAGGAAAGATACACACTGCTTTCATCCTGGCCCGCTCAAGAATAGCCCCACGTAAGCAACAATCTATCCCACGTCTAGAGCTCTGCGCAGCCCTCGCAGGAGCGCATCTAGCCACGTTAATCCAACGTGAACTCACCATTCTGGTGCACAGAACAATCTTGTGGTCAGACTCCACGACAGTACTCACATGGATCAAGTCTGATTCATGCAGATACAAAGTCTTCGTGGGAGTCAGAGTCACCGAGATTCAAGAGTTAACAGAAGAAGCGAGCTGGCGGTATGTGGACACCAAACACAACCCAGCTGACGTCATCACCCGGGGAATGTCTCTGGATGACCTAACCCGTCGCAACATCTACAGTGACGGACCAGAATTCCTCAAGCTCCGGGAAGGAGATTGGCCTACGCCCACCCCGCGGGAAGCAAGTAACGAGGAGGCTGAGAACAAGAAACCTATGTTCTGTGGACTGAGCACTGTCGCCTCCACAGACCCCAACATAGATGACTGCATTACCCTAGAGAGTGCGCAGCAAAGAACATTCCTGCGGCACCACCCAGAGATTCAGTCCACCACTGACATGTCAGCAGCTGACTACGAAGAAGCAGAACTTCTTCTACTACAACGAGCCCAGAGAGACTCGTTCCCCGATGAGCTAGACCAGGGGTCAGGAACCTTTTTGACTGGGAGAGCCATAAAAGCCAAATATTTCTAAATATATTTCATTGAGAGAAATATAGTATTTTTAACGTATAATAAATTAAATATGTCTTACTTTTAATGCGACTTCTGGTGCTGCATGGTTTTGCTGATGGCCTTGTAATCTGGTTCATACGTGGTGAGGTTGAGCTTCATGCAGGCGTTTTTTTTTTTTTTTTTACTCAAAAATTTCTGGGAGCCATATGCTGTCACCAGAAGAGCCATATATGGCTCGCGAGCCATAGGTTCCCGACCCCTGAGCTAGACTGTCTACAGGGAGGAAACCCCGTCCCATCAGACAGCAGACTGATTCACCTGGCACCAGAGAGTGACGCCCATAATCTCATCAGAGTGGGTGGTCGCCTGCGGAGAGCCCCCGATCTACCAGATGACATTAAGTACCCGATCGTCTTGAACAGCCGACACAAGGTCACAGAGCTGATCATAAAGAAATACGTCTCCAGTGATGTAGCAGATGTCGACCCAGTCACCCCCAACACACTCCTAATGGTGCGGCTGGACCCCGCGCTACCCCAGACAATGTACAGGCCTGAAGAAGCGAACGGCCGAAGAATGTGGAGGTACAGCCAAGTACTAGCTGACAAGTTTTGGAGCAGCTTCCTACTTCACTACCTACCGTCTCTACAGACCCGCCAGAAGTGGGTAAAAGAGAGAGACAATTTGACAGAAGGAACAGTCGTCATGATTATTGACCAGTCACTACCCAGAGCTATGTGGCCGGCTGGCCGCGTAAGCAAAGTGATCACCGGTGCCGATGGCAAGGTCCGAGCAGCTGAAGTACTCGTCCAAGGGCGCACCTACACACGTCCCGTGGCGAGGCTCATAGAACTGCCCCGACTCCCAGATACTATCGATGATGACCATGACCCCATGACTTTGTGAGTTGACTGACCCTTACAGCGGACCTTGAGTGGTAGACAGTGCGGTTAATCTGTCTCTGCTTAGCTAATTAGGTGGGACTAATTAGGGGGCGGCTGTTGTGAAGGATCAGATTAAACCGAATATATATATTTATTTATATATATATATTTAATTGTATTTGTATATCGTTTGATATCCCCTGTATATTCCTTGTACAATATGCACTGAATATCCCTTTAGTCTACTAAACAGCCCATAATAGTTTCATTCTACCATTGGACGAGAACCTGGCGCCAGGTTGCCATACCCCTAGGTCCAAGTTCAATCGTGCCGCCCAACATGTCGTGGCAAGCCCCGGTTCCGCGCAGGAATATGTCGGGCGAAATACGAATGGTACTATTTGTTCATAGCGCATATATATATGGCGCAAGTAAAGTAGAACTTCCTTTTAGTCCAGTTCTTTACCCTCCAACAGAGTGACAGACGCGAAGCCTCCCCACGACGCACGTGTGGTGTAGTAAGGCCTACTTGGCCCCAGAATAGGCATTGAGATATCGTGTAGATTAATAGTTGAATAGTCATAGTTTGGCACTATACCGTCGAGTTGGACGTATTCTATTAAGCTAATAGTAGTCTATTTATGTATGGTGCATCGTTCGGTTAGAGTTCTAAAGTTATCAGTACCCCCATCGTTCCTGACGTTATCTGGATGCTTAACCAGGCTGAGCAGACCCCTAGTGGTGCTTGCATCCGAGGAGCTCCGGGCCAGGGCGACCGGACCTGTATATTGGATTACTCTACCCGGACGACGGCGAGCCTTCCACGGCTTGGATTATGCTTTGGGTGCTTTGATTATTCCATGGATAAAGGCCAACACTGCGGAGTGTTGGAACTACCCCCCGGAGAGGACTCCAGGTGAGACGGCGCTCTACACCAGTGAGGTCGCCTCACGTCTCTCCGTTGTGGACCGGCAGCTACCGTCCACAGAGGGTCCAGCTGTATTCGTCTGCGGACCGAGGTTCTGTGGGCACCGTGTTCAAGACTTTGAATTCTCCCAAGACACCGTCGGCCAGATGGGATACCGCCAGCGGCTTCTCTAACCCCCCCCTCCTACTGTCTTACAACCAGCGGGACCCCCCCCCCCCCCCCCCTTAGTGTATCCAGCTATAATCATTTAAGTACCATCGCTATCGTTTCCTAAATATTCCAGGTTGTATACTTACTCCCTGCGTAACCAGAGATTGGACATTCAATGTTGATTTACCTACGAATACTCATTTGCCATAAAAGTGCATATTTCATATTTCAAATCATAAATGTAATTAAGTGAACGTTGTATATACCTTTTGCTATATTAAACCTTCGATTTGGTACATTTGTGTGGATTCGTTTCATCAGGTGGGAAAGTGTTCATCATACTTATATCATGTACTGGATGGCCAGAAGTTAAAGTACAAGAGGTAGTGATATTAAATATCATATCTAACAATACAGTCAGGGAATTGTACCCCTCAGTTACAGTCACCATCGAGAGCAGGCCGCTGGGAGGGGAAGAGATAGAGAAAGGGCGTTAGAGTGGGTCAGAGGTGACAAGAGACGTAGAGACATTGCGCCGTTGCCATGGTGTCGTGTCACTTAGTAACGAGAGAAGGGACGTGGCTACGGGGATGGCCGCCGTTGCTAGGGGAAAGACGTTATAGCTGTGAGTTTCTTCCGGTTTAAAGTAGACTAACCAGACACGCAGTCACGTTAACAGCAAGTCAGGAGCCACGAGACTAGGCCGCAAAGCATCATCGAGCTGATAGCAGGAGAGATCGGTAGAATTAAGGAATTCAATAGACTTTTCAAAGACTTTCAGAACTGTTTTCCATCTGGTACGAATCTATGTTTATGGAATAAACATCAACATCAAGGAAAGAGACAAAGTTTTGGAGTTAATTCTTTGTACGGGTGCATTGACGGGGTGGAACAGTGTTACAGCCAGTACGGGGAAGGTCGACTTCCAAGTAAGATAACATACGGTTATCCTATAACCATAGTTATATGAGTATAGCGAGCGCTCTGCGCTCAAGTGGAACACATCCCATAGCAGTCTAGATACTGAATAAATGTCTCCACATGTACACACCCATCCGCCTGGCAACACCCCCATCCGCTCCTCTACATAAGCAGGGGTGTGGCCATACTAACAGCTCCTTCCCAAGTATTTCACCACCGAAGGCGAAGACCACGGGGTCCTCAGTGAGTCCAGCGCAGAGTGCTCGCTATACTCATATAACTATGGTTATAGGATAACCGTATGTTATATTTCGTATTAGCTTACGCTCTGCGCTCAAGTGGAACACAGGAGCTGAGCAGAGCGGAAGCTCGACAAATGTACCCGCTGAGGCACCCCACAACCATCAGAACTGGGGAGGACCCGAGCCCCCGGAACCCCCTAGTGGAGGACGGGAGGGAATCGGATCCGACCGTGCAAAGAGGGTTTAGCAACTCAACACACAGGGTCAGCAGACCGTGGGACTTACCTTCCCACAGAAGAACCCACGACTACACAGGCGCGCAACCCACATGCCACTAGGGAACGAACGGGAAGAAAAATAAAACGTTACAACCCCTAATATCACAAGGTCAAGGTCAAGAACCCAACCCTGTGGCAAGGCCATAGCAGTGGAGCGCGAAGGAGGACCCAGCCCACAGGAAGGGACAGGACCCCCCGGAAAAAGGGGGCCTGGTGAGGCCAACGACACCGCAGCATCGAGACCCCACCAGGCGGTCACTAGTGACACCACCCCCCACATCGCCAGCGTATCGGACAGGGCCCATCCAAGAGCAGGCCCTTCCCCCCTACAGCACGCCGCCCTGAATCACTCAAAGAGGCTACACCCCCCAGGGGGACCAGGCAGCGCGCCAGGGGAGACAACCCCCAAAGAGGTCGATCCCTCAATCCAGGCAACAGGTCAAAAAACACTCGACCTGTGCCTGGAGCACTGCGGACTAGACAGGCGCCTAAGGGGTCTTCTGAAAACAGCACCCCGGCGGAAGAGGCGTACGGTATGCTGTGCACCCTGTCGCAGCCTCCACACAAAAAAAAACAACCCTCTAGAGGGGCCGAGGCAGAGAAGGCTGACACGATTGGCAGACGTCATGAAAGGTGCGGGGGCACACTCGCAGGCAGACAGGGTCAAGCCCGGCCTAACCCGAGAGTCGACACCGCTACCAACACAACTGGAAACCAACCACCACCTAACAGGAGGCGGTTGTTCCTATAACCCCCCCAAGAAATAAACTCCAAAAACACAACTGCGGGTATACACCAGCTATACAGCAGTACGAGTGTCTTAGTTCTCAAGAAGGGGTTAACCCAGACCAACAGGTCGACGAGAACGAGTCCGGACCTGGGCCCGGCGGACCGGGACGTATACAGGGATTCCAGAGGGGTACAAAACCCACCTCAACAACCCCCTCCCAGCCCCGCCAAGCAGGAGAAGAGAGGGGCGAAAAAAAGAATGGAGAAGGACCAGGCTCCTTTAGCACAGGCAAGGTACAACACAAAACGGACCAAGCAATAGTGAGGATAACACGCAGTGATACAACCACGAACACCTCCATAACATCAACCCCTGCAACGCCCGGGCCAACCCGGCACTTTTCCCCCGAAAAAGCACAAGTCCTTCAGGGTACCAGAACAGCAGATCTGCGCCCTGGCGGACAACGGGTTAACTGACCTGGTCCGGCGCGACCAGAACCAGTCCTGTGTCCTAATCACGCCACCATCCCCAGTCCTGCGAGGGTGGTAGGTACGCGTGTCGATCTAAAACATCACAGAGGGCGCCACCAACACGGTCAGAACATAAAAGCACCGCGCCCGGTGGCCCACCCCAAAAGCGTGAGACCCCTCCGCCAATGCTCTGATCTATTCCGTTATCTCCCCCCAGAGATGAACGAGAATTCATCGAGACTAACCTAGTACACTGGCGCTCGGAAGAGACAAACTCCATCCCAGTTGCCCCATGAAAACGCTGTTACAATGAATGAGCAACCAAGGCGCGCAAGCCCACGCGTGATTCCAAACAGAAACACCCAGGGCCAGCACTATGTACACGTCGAGACCCAAAACATATCAATGGTAATTCTAACAAGAACCCAGATAATGTTCCCTCCAAGCCGCCTGGGAGAGCGGCAGGAAGCCGGCCAAAAGACACGGATATGGGTCCCATATGACGTGTCTGAGGGAAAAACACCCATGTCAACAAGTAACAATTTGAAAAGATATATGTAACATTGAGCTACGTGACCAAAAGCTCAAGACATATGCAACAGAGCGCAGAGAAGAAAACTTTCGTTTAAGTTCATATGCACCGCAAAACCCATCTTGACAACAACAGAGGTCCACAACATGGAGCCTGAAAATAACTCACTGAAGTCTCACAACCAATAGAAACGCGCCCAGTGACGTACTCTATGGCGGGGGTAAATTCCGTGACCCACCTGGCCAAAAAAGGCGTGGGACCAGGGAACTCCCTACCCCCCCCCCCCCCCCTTTCCCTACCCCGTGACACGCTGACCAAACAGGACAGAAGGCCCAACCCCCTGACCAATCAGAAAAGAGGGAAGGAGGGGTTTATCAGTTCACCCCTCATCACCCCACACCCCGGATACGATGAAAAACAACCAGCAGCGATGATACCCATGTAGCCAGTATGCTGTATGAAAAGCGTATATCCACAAGGATAAGCTAAACCAATGCACGCCAGCCACAGACGATCACTCGTCTGCGAACAGGGTTTATATACAAGGCTGTAGGCTTATGTGCGAACACGACACCCATGTTTCATGTTTCAAGAAAAAACACAGACGTTTAAAGAGAGGGTCAAGACCTCGGTACAAGCTACATATACAAGCACTTCTATATGCCATGTTTCCAATATAACAGAATACACACAACCCCCTCAGACAACGGTAAAATGTACCACTATAAGAAGAACACAGACTTCTTCATGATGAGGGAAGAAAAGTCTTTCGACCGAGTGCTAGCCACAGGCCTTGCCAAGCACACATATATATAGCGACCAGAACGATTTAGAAAAAACTGTCCTACTCTCCTAAACAACACACAACCCCACAGCTAGGTGAGGGTTTATACATCGTATCCCCAATATATAACAGTGAATAAAAACACAGTTTGTAACAAAAAACAGTCCCTCACCAGCAGCGGCGGCAGTGGTGGCGGAGGCAATGGTCGCGGTTGTTTTCGTCGGCCATCACCGGTGGCATCGGGTCGGGGGAAATGGGGTTGGAGCACAGTGCGCTCCTCCTCCATCTCTCTGCAGGCAGCCGTCATCTGCTGCATGGCCGACCCGAAGAGCCCAGCATCGGAGAGGGGGGCCGTGAGCAGGGGAATCCTCTTCTGTTCCGGCACCCGCGCCTGCTCCAGCCAAAGGTGGCGCTGGGACAGAGTGGCCAGGGCGCGCCCCTTCCCGGTGGCTATCGCCTGCAGCTGGGTAAGGTGCAGGATGGCTCCAGCCGCCTGGGCGTGAAGGTATTGTTGATGGTCGTCCAATATCGACCCGCCCGCCATCATCCCAGACATGTAGCGCGCTAGCTGCGCGATGTTAGACGTCACAGCTAGGCTCTGAGTCGCGGCGATGTACGCCTGGTCACTCCAGTTAGCCATCTGCCTAGCCGATTTCCCTTGGGGAACCGGCTTCCGCAACGGCTCCCACACCACTTCGGGACAAAGAATGGATGTCATCGGGCTATCAAGCCGAGGCACCCCGTCCTTTAGTCCCTGGACCAAACCCGCCACCCGCGTGACTGGCACGTAGGTGGGGGTAAGGCCAGTGATGCAGGAGATTACCTGTCCCTGTTTCACGTAGGCCTCCATTGATGGGAAGAATGGGCAGACAACGCCCGTCTCCCTCACAGGACGACGTTGCCAGAGATTACCTATCATGTCATCAGGAACAGGTGCAGGCAGAGGCTGTGGCAACGCCACGCCATTAGCGGCTGCGGCCGCCGCCATGAGCTCGGGGAACAAGGCACGCAACTCCCCTTGCACACCTCCCTCCACGTCGCCCGCGTCCCTCACGTACGGGAGGCTGCCATGTCGGGCGTCACCATCCGACGCGGCAGATAGCTGGGCATCTTGTCTCAGGGTTGGAGGTTCTAACCCAACACCGGAGAACAAGGGACCCCAAGGAGACGCAACACTCCCTGCCACACCCCGAGGGGGAGAATGATACTACTCCATTGGGGCATCAAACAAGAGCGCTCTCGCCCCCTCCATGTGATCCAGGGCAAGAGCACCCTCGTTTGGCTCCAGCACCTCCCCAAAGCCAGGCGTTTCGCCCCTGCAGCTCGCCGCCCTACGACGGGAGCGAGCAGAGGCGAAGAGCCTGCGTCGCAAATCCCCAGCCGTCGGCCTACTAGGCCATCTCACGGCAGACGGGGGTTCAACGGCCCCTCGAAGAGGCAGACTCACCACCGGGCGCCGCTCGGGCGTATCTGACTGCCACGACCGTGGAGTCAGAGCAGCCCCACGACGCACGGCGGACGCAGCAAAGGAGAAATGCTGGTGAAGGGTGACGTTGTGAGCGTTCGAACCCTCCGAAGGTGCAGACATTATGACTTAGCTTTTCTCGAAAATTGGTGAGAAAAAAAATAAGATACAATGTCCACGTAGCTCCTTTCCAACAACTATTTCGGCACTAAACTCAAGTGGTGTATACAGACACTTGTCAGTGGTGAAAATAGGGAAGGAGCTGTTAGTATGGCCACACCCCTGCTTATGTAGAGGAGCGGATGGGGGTGTGGCCAGGCGGATGGGTGTGTACATGTGGAGAAATGTATTCAGTATCTAGACTGCTATGGGATGTGTTCCACTTGAGCGCAGAGCGTAAGCTAATACGAAATATAACCATCACAGATAAACAACACAACGCAGAAACTTCACGGAACCACAGGTGACAAGTTTATTACTGGCTGAGAACACGATTATCCAACAATATCCAACAGAATACAACCACCATAAAGACTGTCAATCATACAAAGAAATTCCTTCTGTAATGTACTGATTTCTTTTGATTTCTCTGTTTGATTGTTTTGTTTTGTTTGGCTTTGGTAATGTATGTTTCCCATGTCAATAAAGCCCATTTGAATTTAATTGAATTGAGAGAGTAATTGTGACAAAGTGAAAGAGTGAGTGAGTGAGTGAGTGAGTGAGTGAGTGAGTGAGTGAGTGAGTGAGTGAGTGAGTGAGTGAGTGAGTGAGTAAATAAAGAGTGTAGAGAAAAACAGATTGAGAAAGAGACAGAGATAAAGAAAGAAACTGCACCGTCAAGAGAGAGAGAGAGATAGGGAGGAGAGAGAGAGATAGAGAGAGAGAGAGAGAGAGAGAGAGAGAGAGAGAGAGAGAGAGAGAGAGAGAGAGAGAGAGAGAGAGAGAGAGAGAGAGAGAGAGAGAGAGAGAGAGAGAGAGAGAGAGTTGAAATAGAGAGAGAGAGAGAGCTCCCACTGAAACAGAGCAGTCGTGACAGAGCTACTGACAGGAACCAGTTCCCTGCCCTCTCCCTCTCCTCCCTTCCCCTCCCACCCCATGGTTTCAGCGGGTTTTAGCATGGACCACATTACGCTCCCCTGGGCTGTTTCTAATGGCTGGGTGTGTTTCTATCCTGCGCTACAGCCAACGCCAGTTCAAACCCATTTATAATTAGTGGTGAGAGCCAGAAAGCTGCTGTGAAAAACAAAACAAAGCAAAACACAGAAAAAAAGAAACCTGGACATTTAGATCAGCCAAGGGACAATTAAACATGACCCGACAGCACCAGAGGAAAACACTATTTTTAAATAATGTTTTAGTAATCATATTACATGGACTTACTGTCCATGTCTTATTATTGTATTACATGGATACTGTTATGGTTTGATACCGACCCCAAACGCACGACACAAGAGAGTAGGAATTCAGAGTTGCCAAATACGAGGGCTTGTTTATTTGATACTAAATATAAAGAGTACAGGAAAGGCAAGTCAACAAGACAGGTACATAGGACAAGGGGCAAAGTTCTGCTGCTCTGCAGCTTCTCCCGTGATGGTAGTCTTGGGGATAGCAGGTGTTGACGTCTGAACCGCTCTGCAGAATTCTCTCGGCAGAATCTCAGATGTGTTGCGAGACCGAGAGAGGGAGAGAGGGAACGAGTCAACACAGTGCAGTTTGAACGAGCAGGAGAACAGGGTGAACAATTCTTCGTGTAATTTAAACACAGTGAGCACAATTCCAAAACAGCCCAAGTGAATCTCTTCGTGTAATACACACAGTGAGCAAAACTCCAAACACAGTCCCAGTGAATATCTTCGTGTAATGTACACACCGTTAGCAAAAATCCAAACACAGTCCCAGTGAATATCTTCGTGTAAAATACACACAGTTAGTGAAGTCCAAAACAATCCAAATAGTGAAATAATATCTTCGGTGTGAGCAACACACAGAGGGAGATGGAAGGTCCCAAAAATATTATCCCATAAGGGAACAAGCAAAAATAGAAAAGCTGGGTGAGTGACTGTCTGACAAAAGGTGGTAGTCTTCAGTGTAATAGTTACACACGAAAAACGGAATAGATCAAGACAGTCAATAAAAACTCACCCAGACGTAATGCGTAATGGTGCTGGAACAAACAGCGGAGCGAGGGCGCGCCACGGGAACAGGTGTCCAAGGGAAGGCTTCTTGGAAATTCCTGGAGATAGCACAAGGAGCAAAAGCAGCAGCAGCAGCAACACGGGGAAATGCAACCAGAGAAAAATCAAGACGATCCAACAAACTTAGAGTGGAGAAACGGGGTATAAATAATAAGGGATCGATTGATTGAAAGGCAGTGACAGCTGGGGAATGTGATTGAAAAGCGTGCGGTCCTGAGAGAACCAATCAGCGACGTCTCTGATGACGTCACTGGGGAGAAGCGTGTGAATGAGGGAATTGAAATAATTAACAGAAAAACAAATGAAAACAGAGCGAGGGTGGTTAAAGGAACAGAACGAGTGAGAGAGCAAGGACAGAAACCTCACAGTACCCCCCCCCCCGACCCGGTTCGTCAGGATGGGCTCGATGGAAGTCGGTGATCAAGCCGGGATCCACGATGAGCTGCCGGGAGACCCAGCTACGCTCCTCAGGGCCGTAACCCTCCCAGTCCACCAGGTATTGGAACCCCCGGCCCCGCCGACAAACGCCCATCAACCGGCGGACCTGCCACTGGGGGTGACCATCCACCAACACGGGAGGCGGCGGATCAGGAGCTGGAGGCATAAGGGGACTGAGGGAGACGGGCTTAACCCGGGAGACATGGAACACGGGGTGGATGTGCATGGATGCAGGAAGCTTCAGGCGCAGGGCCGCCGGACTGAGTACATTTAGGACCTCGAAAGGCCCGACGAAGCGGGGGTTGAGCTTCTTGGCCGAGGACCGTAACGGGAGGTCCTTCGCAGAGAGCCACACCCTCTGCCCAGGGTGGTAAGTCGGCGCAGGAACCCGGCGCCGGTCGGATGTTCGGAGCAGCGCGGTCCTGGTGATCTCCCAAACTCGTCGGCAGCGGTCGAGGTGGACCTGCACGGAGGGAACTGCCACTTCCGTCTCCTGTGCGGGGAAAAGAGGGGGCTGGTAGCCCAGGGAGACCTCAAAAGGGGAGAGGCCGGTGGCAGAACTGACCATTGAATTGATGGAGTATTCAACCCAGGGAAGGAAACGGCTCCAGGATGCCGGTCTCTCGGCTGCCACACACCGAAGAGCTGACTCTACGCTCTGGTTCATCCTCTCCGTCTGCCCGTTTGTCTGGGGATGATAGCCAGAGGAGAGACTGACCGTTGCCCCCAACCCTTTGCAAAAAGCCCGCCATACCTGGGAGGTGAACTGGGGCCCCCGGTCAGAGACGATGTCCTGGGGAAAGCCATGAAGGCGGAACACGTGGTGCGTCAGGAGGTCCGCCGTCTCGGCCGCTGAGGGAAGCTTGGAGAGGGCCACGAGGTGGACCCCCTTGCTGAATCGATCCACCACGGTCAGAAGGCAGGTGTTCCCCTGGGAGGAGGGTAGACCAGTGACGAAGTCGAGCGCCACATGTGACCATGGACGGCTCGGAATGGGAAGTGGCTGCAAGAGCCCGGAGGGTGCCTGGTGAGAGGCCTTGCTGCGGGCACAGACCGCGCAGGCCAATACGAACTCCTTGACGTCGTTCCGCATGGTGGGCCACCAGAAACGACGAGCCAGGAAGGAGAACGTGCGATGGATGCCTGGGTGGCAGGCGAACCGGCTGGTATGGCCCCACAGCAGTACCTGGGACCGGACAGAGTCGGGGACAAAGAGACGATTCCTAGGGACGTTGCTTGGAGCACGATGGAAGCGCAGGGCACGCCTCACCACACCCTCGATGCCCAAGGTGATGGCTCCAACCACTCGGGCCTCCGGGAGGATGGGAGAAGGGTCCTCAGAGGGTGGAGCCCCCTTGGAGTGCATCCGGGACAGGGAGTCGGCCTTCGTGTTGCGGGAACCGGGGCGGAAGGTCAGCGAGAAGTCGAACCGACTGAGGAAACTGGCCCATCTCGCCTGCCGACCGTTGAGGCGCCTGGAAGCGCGGATGAACGTCAGGTTCTTGTGGTCCGTCCAGATGGTAAAAAGCTCCTCGGCACCCTCTAGCCAATGACGCCACTCTTCCAGCGCAGCCACGACCGCCAGCAGCTCCCGATTGCCGGTGTCGTAGTTCCTCTCGGCGGGGAGGAAGCGACGCGAGTAGAAGGCGCAAGGATGCACCTTCTGGTCTGAAAGAGAACGTTGGGATAGGACAGCGCCCAGGCCAGAATCCGAGGCGTCCACCTCCACGATGAACTGTCTCTTGGGGTCAGGGTGGAGCAGGATAGGGGCGGAAGTGAACCTTCTCTTGAGGGAGCGGAACGCAGCGCATGCCGCTGGGGACCAGTCGAACGGCAGAGCGGGGGAGGTCAGCTTGGTAAGTGGCTCCGCCACTTGACTATAGTTCCGGATGAACCTTCGGTAGAAGTTGGCGAACCCGAGGAAACTCTGTAACTCCTTCCGAGTGGTGGGTTCTGGCCAATCCTCCACAGCCTGGATCTTGCGAGGATCCGCTCGGGTCAAGCCCTTCTCAACGATGAAGCCCAGGTAGTCGACGGAGTTGGAGTGAAAACGGCACTTCTCCGCCTTGACGAAGAGCCGATTGTGGAGGAGGCGCTCCAGCACACGGCGGACATGCAGGATGTGTTCCTCGAGGGTCCTGGAAAAGATGAGAATGTCGTCCAGGTACACCACCACGAACACCTCCAGCATGTCACGGAGGACGTCGTTCATGAGTGCCTGGAATACCGCCGGGGCGTTGGTGAGGCCGAACGGCATTACAAGGTACTCGTAGTGACCCCTGGGGGTCTTGAAGGCGGTCTTCCATTCATCGCCCTCACGGATACGGACAAGATGGTAGGCACTTCGGAGGTCCAGCTTGGTGAAGAACGAGGCCTGGGTCAGTGGCTCGAAGGTGGAGCTCATGAGAGGTAGGGGGTATTTGTTCTTGATGGTGATCTCGTTGAGCTGACGATAGTCGATGCAGGGTCGCAGGTCCCCATCCTTCTTACCAACAAAGAAGAACCCGGCCGCCACCGGGGAGGAGGAAGGCCGAATGAGTCCTGCTTCCAATGACTCAGAGATGTAGAGATCCATCGCCTTCTTCTCCGGGACAGTCAGACTGTAGAGGCGGCTGCCGGGAAGGGGAGCCCCTTGGCGGAGGTCGATGGCGCAGTCATAGGGGCGGTGAGGTGGAAGGGCCTGAGCCCTGGTCTTACTGAATACCTCCATGAGGTCGTGGTACTTGGGAGTAATGGACGAGGGGTCCGGGGGCAACTCACCAGCCGGCCTCCGGGGCGGGGGACAGGACGCCGCCTGCAGACAGCGGGCGTGACAGGAGGAGCTCCAGCCCCTGATGGTACCGGAGGACCAGGCGATGTGGGGCTCGTGCAGCGCGAGCCAGGGCCTACCCAGGACCACCGGGACAAGGGGGGATTGGGTAATGAGGAACTGGATTCTCTCGACGTGGTTCCCAGCGATGGTCAGCACGACTGGGCCGGTGCGTTGAGAGATGTCGGCCAGGCGGTGTTGGTCCAACGAAAAGATCTCCAAGGGCCTCACAAGGTCCTCAAGAGGTATGTTGGCTCGGGTGGCAAACTCGAAGTCGAGGAAGTTCTCGTCTGCCCCAGAGTCGATGAGGGCCTCCACCGTGGCACGTTGGTCCCCCCAGGCCAGGGTGACGCTCATCAGATGGTCAGGTGGTGCGCGGCGCTGGGAATGGGAAAAACGGCTCACCAGGATCTCCCGGGGTCTCGGTGAGCCTGATCTTTTGGCCGGGTAGGGCAGTCGGCGATACGGTGTCCCGCACCTCCGCAGTAGAGGCAGAGACCGGACCTGAGCCTTGCCTCACGCTCCGCCTGGCTCAGATGAGAGCGTCCCAGCTGCATGGGTTCCTCCTCGCGAACCGGACGGGGAAGCCTGTTACCACCAGTAGTGTTGGGGACGGGGCGTCCAGGAGTCCGGGGTGCTTCAGGAGGTAACAGTCGGGTCCTCTCGCGCCTTCTCTCCAGGAGGCGTCCGTCAATACGGATGACAAGGCTAAACAGCTCCTCGAGGGAGTCGGGCAACTCCCGGGTAGCGAGCTGGTCCCGGACTGCGTCACTGAGCCCCCTCAAGAAGGTTAGGCGAAGAGCAGGTTCGTTCCATCCACTCTCCACCGCCGCCAGTCGAAACTCCATGACATAGTCCGTCACCCTGCCGCTCCCCTGTCGGAAGGTCCCCAACCCGGCTCCAGGGTCCAGACCTCGGGCTGGATGGTGGAACACTCTGCGGAGCTCCGCCACGAAGTCTGGGTAGGAAAACAAAAAATCTGCTTCCATTGCCCAGGAGGAAGTGACCCACTGGGCAGCATGGCCTGAAAGTAGGTTTGTTATATAAGCCACTTGGGACCCATGAGCAGAAAAACGGCTTGGTTGATGACGGAAAGCCAACTCACATTGCATGATGAATGTGGCACACTCCTCGGGATTACCGTCGAACAGCCGTGGGACGGAGAGACGGGGTTCCCGAGATGCGAGATCTGCTGGGGCTGCGGGGAATGTTCCTGAAGGGTGTGAGAGATTAAAGGTATTAACGGTGTCGCCCAGCGAGTGAAGCTGAGCGAGAATCTCGGACTGTTGTCCCGCCATAGCGGCCATTGAACCCTGCATAGGCAGGACCTGATCCCTGAGGTTCTGCACCGCAGCCGCAGCCCGCTCTAATTGGAGACCGTGATCCCTGGTCAACTCGACTTGAATTGCAAGTGCGGTTCTGACCCTCTCTGTGTCGGCTGGGGTCGTCATATTGGTTGGATCGTAATGTTATGGTTTGATACCGACCCCAAACGCACGACACAAGAGAGTAGGAATTCAGAGTTGCCAAATACGAGGGCTTGTTTATTTGATACTAAATATAAAGAGTACAGGAAAGGCAAGTCAACAAGACAGGTACATAGGACAAGGGGCAAAGTTCTGCTGCTCTGCAGCTTCTCCCGTGATGGTAGTCTTGGGGATAGCAGGTGTTGACGTCTGAACCGCTCTGCAGAATTCTCTCGGCAGAATCTCAGATGTGTTGCGAGACCGAGAGAGGGAGAGAGGGAACGAGTCAACACAGTGCAGTTTGAACGAGCAGGAGAACAGGGTGAACAATTCTTCGTGTAATTTAAACACAGTGAGCACAATTCCAAAACAGCCCAAGTGAATCTCTTCGTGTAATACACACAGTGAGCAAAACTCCAAACACAGTCCCAGTGAATATCTTCGTGTAATGTACACACCGTTAGCAAAAATCCAAACACAGTCCCAGTGAATATCTTCGTGTAAAATACACACAGTTAGTGAAGTCCAAAACAATCCAAATAGTGAAATAATATCTTCGGTGTGAGCAACACACAGAGGGAGATGGAAGGTCCCAAAAATATTATCCCATAAGGGAACAAGCAAAAATAGAAAAGCTGGGTGAGTGACTGTCTGACAAAAGGTGGTAGTCTTCAGTGTAATAGTTACACACGAAAAACGGAATAGATCAAGACAGTCAATAAAAACTCACCCAGACGTAATGCGTAATGGTGCTGGAACAAACAGCGGAGCGAGGGCGCGCCACGGGAACAGGTGTCCAAGGGAAGGCTTCTTGGAAATTCCTGGAGATAGCACAAGGAGCAAAAGCAGCAGCAGCAGCAACACGGGGAAATGCAACCAGAGAAAAATCAAGACGATCCAACAAACTTAGAGTGGAGAAACGGGGTATAAATAATAAGGGATCGATTGATTGAAAGGCAGTGACAGCTGGGGAATGTGATTGAAAAGCGTGCGGTCCTGAGAGAACCAATCAGCGACGTCTCTGATGACGTCACTGGGGAGAAGCGTGTGAATGAGGGAATTGAAATAATTAACAGAAAAACAAATGAAAACAGAGCGAGGGTGGTTAAAGGAACAGAACGAGTGAGAGAGCAAGGACAGAAACCTCACAGATACACTGTGTTCATAATGAATCCTAATGCATTATATTTGTGGGTATTAACACATATAATATGTCCTAAATACTTGAGCATACTTGCATAACATGTATTCATTGTGTTTGAATGCCAGGACCAGTGTAGCCTCATTGGTAGAGCATGGTACACTAGCACTGCCAGGTCAGGGGTTCCATTCCCTGTGTAGCTCAACAGTATGACACTAACATTGCCAGGTCAGGGGTTCCATTCCCTGTGTAGCTCAAGAGTATGACACTAACATTGCCAGTTTTAGGGGTTCCATTCCCTGTGTAGCTCAAGAGTATGACACTAACATTGCCAGTTTTAGGGGTTCCATTCCCTGTGTAGCTCAAGAGTATGACACTAACATCGCCAGGTTTAGGGGTTCCATTCCCTGTGTAGCTCAAGAGTATGACACTAACATCGCCAGTTTTAGGGGTTCCATTCCCTGTGTAGCTCAAGAGTATGACACTAACATCGCCAGGTTTAGGGGTTCCATTCCCTGTGTAGCTCAAGAGTATGACACTAACATCGCCAGGTCAGGGGTTCCATTCCCTGTGTAGCTCAAGAGTATGACACTAACATCGCCAGGTCAGGGGTTCCATTCCCTGTGTAGCTCAAGAGTATGACACTAACATCGCCAGGTCAGGGGTTCCATTCCCTGTGTAGCTCAAGAGTATGACACTAACATCGCCAGGTTTAGGGGTTCCATTCCCTGTGTAGCTCAAGAGTATGACACTAACATCGCCAGGTTTAGGGGTTCCATTCCCTGTGTAGCTCAAGAGTATGACACTAAAATTGCTAGTTTTAGGGGTTCCATTCCCTGTGTAGCTCAAGAGTATGACACTAACATCGCCAGGTTTAGGGGTTCCATTCCCTGTGTAGCTCAAGAGTATGACACTAACATCGCCAGTTTTAGGGGTTCCATTCCCTGTGTAGCTCAAGAGTATGACACTAACATCGCCAGGTTTAGGGGTTCCATTCCCTGTGTAGCTCAAGAGTATGACACTAACATCGCCAGGTCAGGGGTTCCATTCCCTGTGTAGCTCAAGAGTATGACACTAACATCGCCAGGTCAGGGGTTCCATTCCCTGTGTAGCTCAAGAGTATGACACTAACATCGCCAGGTCAGGGGTTCCATTCCCTGTGTAGCTCAAGAGTATGACACTAACATCGCCAGGTTTAGGGGTTCCATTCCCTGTGTAGCTCAAGAGTATGACACTAACATCGCCAGGTTTAGGGGTTCCATTCCCTGTGTAGCTCAAGAGTATGACACTAAAATTGCTAGTTTTAGGGGTTCCATTCCCTGTGTAGCTCAAGCAGAGCATGGCACTACTGCACCACAGCCCATGTTAGGGCTTTTGAATGGGCCCCTTCATTGAGAATGACTAACAATGTTGTAAGATGCTTTGGAATACAAGCCTCCACCAAACATCGCATGTCGTTCTTGTCTAAGAATGTGTGCATATGCACACTTGATACCTTAACTCAACCTTGGCCCGGAATACCATCTCACCCCCCCCCCCCCCCCCCCCCCCCCCCCCCCCCAGGCACTGTCCATTCCCAAGGACGTCGAATAACAAGGCAGCGCTGTATTCATTCCAGACGCCCCTCCTCTCTCACCTGTGAAAATGCCTGCATGTAAACACACTCCACCACAGCAGCTTAATGTGGTTACCCACTTCCCCCCGCTGGGCAGGGCACTGCTTAGGGACCAATAGGCCCTTTCCTTGATGGAGACGGGGCGAGTATGTCCTAACGTAACATACTCTAATTCACTCCAGCTGGGAGTCGAGCGGTGAGTTTCACCTCAGGTGGCCCTTCAGGTGGCCCTGAATGCATGCACGGTTACATTTAAAGAGAAGATTTAGCGCTGTTTATATAATGGCTGGTGAGAATACTCAATCATTCATTCATTCAGTCATTCATTCATTCATGTATTCATTCACTAATTAGTTCATTCACCCATTCATTGATTGATTGATTGATTGATTGATTGATTCTTTCTTTCTTTCTTTCTTTCCTTCAGTCAGTCTGTCAGCCATTCAGTCATTAATTAATTCTCTCACTCACACTTAGCCACTCTTCCCCTAGTGGTGGTTCGACGGCATGGCACTTTGTGTCAAGGCCAGTTCAATCTATATTTGACATCTCAACAATAACAATTACCATGCGCAACACTTGCAGACCGTGCAGACACAGAGCACCCACCCAGAACCAACCGTCTCAACACCACACAGAGCACCCACCCAGAGCCAACCGTCTCAACACCACGCTATGGAAGCCGACGGCTTCTCAGTTACAGTGGGTGACAATATTGTCACAAGGAAAGACGAAATTACCTACCTGGGTTCCATCCTAGAGGCAAATCTTTCCTGTGACAAAATGGCATCCAATGTAATAAAAAAAGTCAACCAACGAACTAGATTCTTGTACCGGATCTCCTCTCTGGTAAACAAGAATACCCTGAAGACTCTGGCAGGAGCACTCATTCAAGGGTACTATGACTATGCGTGCACCTCATGGTACCAAAGCACCTCAAAGGCGCTTAAAACAAAATTACAAACATCACAAAACAAACTGGTCAGACTACTACTTGACCTGAACCCCAGAACCCACCTCACCCCTGCCCACTTTGCCAACCTAGGATGGCTTAGAGTAGACGACAGAGTACAGCAACTTGCAATGGGCCTGGTCTACAAGATACACTATACGACCGGGGTGCCCATGTACATGTCAAAATACTTCCCAAAGGTCAGTGAATACCACAACCACTACACCAGAGGAAGCTCAACAAATCATGTTAAACCCAGATTCGGCTCAAACAAGGGACTAAACACGTTTCGCAATTATGCCACAACAATGTGGAACGCCCTACCCAAAGCTGTAAAGGAATGTGAATCCCTGCCCACATTCAAAACCGCCCTTAAAGAGCACCTACGGGAGGCTGCAATTCGAAACTGGCCACCGTAAATGCCCAAACCCCCACCACCTCCTAATAGACAGTCTCCTCCCCACCGCATGTATATATTCCCTCCCCGCCGTATGTATATTTCCCTCCCACCCACCCACCCCCTCCTAATGTACAGTCCCCTCCCCATCATATGTATATACTCTGTCAGGATCTAGGGGTAACAGTACTGTATATTTGAATACCGCCTATGTCACAAATGTATCAGTACTAAATACCTATATGTCCCTATGCCATAAATGTCATGTATGTTGTGTATGTCATAAATGTCTATATGAATTGAAAATGGGGGACCCTGATGGAAACAAGACAAACGTCTTTCTCAGGTCTGCATCCCCTTAACAATTGTATGTATTGAGCCGTACTGTATTGTACCCATTCTGCAATCTGTTAAATAAAGTTTTCATTCATTCATTCATTCATTCATTCATTCATTCATTCATTCATTCATTCATTCAAGCTCCTGGTAGAAAATCATTATATATGGTAGAACGCCAGAGAGAGAGAGCATCTTCTATTTTATATTGGGTCAATATCACGGTCGATGCGTGATGTTACTCTTTCATCACATATGCATGTGTATTTGTTGTGTTGGCAACCAAAAAAAAAACGATCAGAGGATAGTAGCCTGTGGCCAGCATAATGTAGGTTTGCTTAAGTAAAGTCAATTGTTTCTACTGTAGATTGCTATTAAAATCACTTTTACCCAATGGGTTGGACCTTCCTAAACTCTAGCTGCGATGTAGGCCATAAGCTAGCAAGAATAGCACCGCAGTGGACCGATGTGTCTATCTGACACAATTCCCTCAAATGAACTTGCTGCATAATCTGATGTAGAAAAAAATAATTACTTTACTGCTTTTATAGTCATAATATAGTACACTGAGCTAACCAGCATACTATTAGGTTGATTTTGTTACATTTGAAAAGCCATTGACATAAAAGTCTCAGCCTCAGTTGCTAGGGTTGCTGTATAGGATAACTCTTATTGTCAACTTTTCAAAGTCACAAATATGTGCAATAGCTATATTTAGTTTTCAGAATGATGCTCCTGTTGAAAAGCTGCTGTTGTATAAACAGTATAGAGATGGGGCACTACACGGGGTCCAGGCCTTTTGCACTTTAAATGACCTTCAAGGCAACTCACAATCTCTGCATCGGTCATTTAAACTGCTTAATGACCACCCCCTCGTTTATTATCCATTATGTAAGACAGCATGTTATATCACAATGTGTCCAATCAACGTCTGGACATGAGCAAGTGGCTCCTGTAGCTAAAAGAAAAACAATTTGCGTGACAGCATCAAGATAAGGATCCGGGGACTGCTACACTGATAGTCGAGGGGAGATAGAAACAGCAGAAAAATAGACTGTTTCCTTTTCCTGTGACTGGAGAAAGATCCTATACAGTAACATACTGTAATCACTTCCAGATGGAGCTCGGAAATGTGGGGCTAAATCTTGAGAGGGGAGTGTACAGTGTGGTAAACGAAACATGTTGTCGATGTCTTACATTGGTATAGCATTTGGAGTTTTAGCATGAGCACCTTCCTTTCAGGAATACCTTCAAACATTACTGTAGGCTACATGTACTTGATCAAAATGTCACCAGTGGCATTCTGAATGTTCCCATCTCTCAAAACTGATCATTGAAAACAACCAATTACAACCATGGACATTTTTTTTAATCTCAAATGAACTTGGATTATTAGACTAGATTATAGCTGCAGTTGTACATTAAAGGCATCATAAGTAGTATCAGCCTCTAGATGTCGATAGAGCACCAACAAACCAATGTGTGTTTATCCTGTTAAATAGGTTGAAATTCAATGATTTTGCATTGAATTATAAAACTATAAAAACTAGGCATTGCAAATCAAATATGACTCAATATCTAGCAATATCATAGCAATCTTAGAGCTAAAAAGGCTGTCAGAAACATATTTTAGGTTTAACTTTAAGTAGAACAAGAGAAAGTTGACAAGCGAACAAGCCGTTTGCCAATTTATTTATATATTTATATTTTTGAAAACAGGAGCAGATATCCAGGGACTGCCCACTAGCAGCGTGCTTATCCAATCAGGTGCCTTCCTGGAAATGGCAAGTAAGGAGGGGATATAACAACGCATAAAAAACACACAATAAATGCCCAAAGGTTGACACCCAGAAATGTCCCAAATAAGTTTATTAGAATTCCTATTAGCTGTCACAGAAGCATCTGTCTAAAACCATCACATATTGGACCTTTAACTCTATGTCCTACTGGGTAGTACAACACAAACTGCAGCTCCGGCCTTGTAGCCTGTACCGCTTTTCATCTACTATATGACACCATGTGTCGCTGATTTGATTGCAAAGTTAAGTTATGTTAAGTTAAGTTGAACCTTTATTAATCCCCTTGGGAAAGAGAATAGAGTCTCTGCAGATAAACACACTGCCTTAAGTCTTAAGTGATGATTGAGTGAGTTTATGTTTGTATCTATACATGTCTTTTATATATATATATATAAAAGTAGTTTAGATTTGTGTATGTTGTTTATGTAAAAAAATATAAATCTTGAAAGTAACGCAATAGTTACGTTCTGAAGTAACTAGTTACTTTTATAATTTGTAACTGAGTAAGTAATTTAGTTACTTTTTAAAAGTAACTTGCCCAACACTGCTCATTATACCTTTAAAACTGTGTTATGTTCAAAGAAGATATCGTGCCACTGTCAGCGCCACTGTTACTGTTTCTATTCTGCATACAGGACCTTTGCTTTGTTATGAATGTGTCCTACACGTGACATCATGAACTCCACCCATTCAACAGTGTGTACATACTGTACTGTACTAAAATGACATATTTGGCTAAGAATATGAATATTGCATTCATTTGAAAGCATCATTCAAGATTTTTTTTTTAAATACTGCAATAGACCATTACAGAACCAGTAATACTTTTACAAACTCAAAGCTCATTCATGTATCCTATTCATACCTACACTCATGCTGTAAGTAGCGAAAAAAACAACAGAAATTATTCAGGAGATCTATGAATTAATGAAATTATGAATCTGTGTATGAATATGTAATGATCGATCAGTGAGTGGGTCTGCTGGAGCGCGTTTAAACACTTTCAACAGAACATTTATGATTCCTATTCCTATGCAGCTTTAACCGGCTCATGCAACTACACACATATAGTCTGACAAGGTCACAGCGCTGCTCCAGTTTCCAAGTCTGACCTGTGTGTGTGTGTGTGTGTGTGTGTGTGTGTGTGTGTGTGTGTGTGTGTGTGTGTGTGTGTGTGTGTGTGTGTGTGTGTGTGTGTGTGTGTGTGTGTGTGTGTGTGTGTGTGTGTGTGTGTGTGTGTGTGTGTGTGTGTGTGTGTGTGTGTGTGTGTGTGTGTGTGTGTGTGTGTGTGTGTGTGCGCGTGTGTGTGTGTGGTAAAGATGCATTCCAGCCACAGTGGAGGAATGCCCTGGTTAATCCAGAGGCCAAAGCACACACAGTTTAGTTTCCATGACCTCAACTACAGTACATGCTGTTTAAACACACGCATGCACGCACAAGCACACACACACACACACTGTGCGTGCGGACATGCACACACGTGCACGCAGGGTTGTTTAAACAGCATGTAGTTTAGGCCCACCCATACATGCATAACATGCCTAGACACGCACCCACATACAGTACACATATGTTACCAAACACACAAACACTTTAGTTTATCCCTCCCACTCTCCATTGCTCTCCCTCCCTCCCTCTCTCTCTCGCTCTCTCCCTTTCTCTCTCGCTCTCTCCCCCTTCCCCTCCTCTCAAGGTTAAAAAGTCACATTACGTCAATTACCAATTAGTTAATTGTTAACCGCACCGGGGATGATGTCTGTGCTGTGGAATGCCTCACTGCAGGAGCTCAATCATCTATGGAACGATTACAACAATTAGCTAACGTTGAACTGGTTTACTGGAGAGGAGCACCTTGGACCAACGCAGTGACGACAAAGCCAATTCATCAAACCGTAATTTGCTCTGGGTGTACAATCAATCAATCATATTCTTTGTCTGTCCCCTGTCTCTCACTGTGTCGCTCTGTCTCTGTCTCTCTGTGTGTGTGTCTGTGTCCTTCTGTCTCCAATTCTCTCTCTCCTCTCTCACAATTTATCTCTCTCTTTCTCCCTCCCTCCACTTCTCCCTTCGTCCCTCCTTCCTCTCTCTTTTTTTTCTCTCTCCACCTCTCCCTCCACTCTCTCTCTCTCTCTCTCTCTCTCTCTCTCTCTCTCTCTCTCTCTCTCTCTCTCTCTCTCTCTCTCTCTCTCTCTCTCTCTATCTCTCTCTCTCTCTCTCTCTCTCTCTCTCTCTCTCTCTCTCTCTCTCTCCCTCTCAGCACACATTCCGTGCTGGCTGAGAGGCCTGACTCACCACCTGTCAATCAACACATCTTGGATATACCTCCCCAAGGAGACGGCTGGCTGCCCCGGAGGGGCATTCCAAAGCGATGACATCATCGCAGACACACTGCAACTCAGCAGTTCAGAGTTCTCGCATTACGGCGAGAAAAACGGCATGGGGCTTGAAAATGATTTTTTTTGCACTGTGGGGAGGAAGGAGAGGGGAGGGAGAAGAGGGAGACAGGGTAATTATGACACGAGAAGAGGAGACGTGTTTGCTGTTGTTGTTGTTGTTGTTGTTGTTGTGTATTTGTTTTTGTTGTTTGTCTTCTTGTACTGTAGGTACTGTGTGGCAGGAATAATTATAGATATTGCTTAGGCTTAAAAAAAAGACTATTTGTTCCAGTAACAGGCTTAAAGAAAAGACCAACTTCAACTCACTGTCCTAAGACTTCATTTAAAATGTATTTATACTTCTGTGGAAACTGAAAAACGTCCCCACATGCCAAGCACCACAGACGCCGCAGGGGTAATGGTTGGGTTTTGAGAACAATGAGGCGGGACTTCGTGTTCACACAACCTGGAATCTGTTCTATCAACGAAACAACAGACACATTTATTATCTTGTATTATCCACTCTTGAAACATTTTAAGAGGAACGTCATTCCTAATCATTATAAAAAGATCGTCATACACGTCATGTATGCTTGAAACTGTTTAGTTAAATCATTATCCTCGTAATGAACCCATTTGTAAAGGAATTGAACAAGGGGCTTGATGTACCTGTATGATATACCTGTATGTCATGTATGTCCCTATGCCATAAATGTCATGATGTCATGTATGTTGTGTATGTCATAAATGTCACTATGAATTGAAAATGAGGGACCCTGATGTAAACAAGACAGACGTCTTTCTCTCGTCTGCATCCCCTTAACAATTGTGTGTATTGAGCCGTACTGTATTGTACCCATTCTGCAATCTGTTAAATAAAGTTTTCATTAATTAATTAATTCATTCATTCATTCATTCATTCATTCATTCATTCATTCATTCATTCATTCATTCATTCATTCATTCATTCATTCATTCTCATTTGAACTTGACAGACTTCGAAGGCTAATTTTGAAATCGGCAAGCTAGCAGCTTCCTTTTTGGCTAGAAACAAAAGTGAATGTCTGAGCGCCTGTGGTGTACTACCATGAATTACTTTGGGTGGGCGTGAGCCAGGTGGTGCACAAAACGGACATGCACATACACATTAATCTAGAATTTAGGTTTTCAGAAGACCGACTTGAACTCACTTTCTCAATACTTGAGCCATGATGTTTGGCTGTCATGACTGATTCTTAACAGTTCCAAAGCCTCCAGCCTTACTTGAAGTAGGCTTCGATTCTAAGTAGGGATGGGCAGTGTGGCAGTTTGGCCCCCACCCCACCCGTTAACATGATTTAGTTTTTACTTGTGACATGATCATGTGACATAATCAAACAAGCGAGCTAGGTGGCTGCTGTCATTGCAAACAGATAGATATTTGAGAGTCGACACAGCAGACTAACGTTATTTCCAGGAACAAGAATTAATTCAGAAAATTACATTGTTGATGCTTGAAATGTCTGAGCTTCCAGGTTAACTCATTCGGGGCCAAACCCGAGATAAGTCGGGTTAACTCGCCATGCGCTGGGTGCCAGACCCGAGATTTCTCGGGTTTTGGTCGTTATTTCTTTTATTTGATATTTCCCTTCATAATTCATCCATCCAGCCTGGGAATGGGTCTGAGATCGCCGCTATTGCACTCCATTTGAAACGATGTGGCTTGTTGTCTGGGCCGAGCTGCGGCGTGCAGGCGGGGTCTAAATACTCAAGCAAGACAAGCGGTTATAGGGATGGCATCGACGAGGGCCCCCCCCCCCCCCCGTTCATGTTCAATGCTGGATTACGTTGGAAACACGATCACGATCAGTATTTGGAATGGCGATCAGATAATTGGATTATTCTTTTTGCAGTACATCATAGACAAGGTAAGGACTATATGTTATCAATCTTGCGTTGATCCGATAATTCTTTCCCCGCAATCAGAGCGTGTGTCTGTAATGTACTGTGTAGCGTATTCCGTTGGTGGCGATCGAAGCATAGAAAAATGTCCTCCCCCCCACCCTTTCATGCATGCATGATGAAACATAATACCGATAATCTAGTGTTGATTTCAGATTGATTATTGATCCAGGTGAGAAATGGCACGATTTATAATGAAATGCAGTAAAACGCTGTTTGGCTGCGTTTCCTGGGATTACACAGAATCACTCTAAAACTATACTCATATTCACCACGGTATAAAACAGAAATGTATGGATGAAAAAATTATCTGTTTCTTGCATCTTGACCAGAAGAAACTCAATGACAATCGACTATGTTATTATTATTATTAGATCCATAATATTTAATATCCAGTTTTTATCACTGCAAACACCAGCATTTATCCCCATTGAACAAAACGCTGGCACGCACGGCCATACGCCCACAGCAACCTCTGACGTCCAGTGAGTTAATGTATTGTTTGTTTTTACTTAACAGCAAACGTGAGATAATGAAACCAGCGAGCTACTGTAGCTGGCTAACAGCCAATGCTAACAGACCAGGTGAACGTAAAGCATTAATTCCAAAAGTTTACATCACTGATGCTTGAAATGTGTGAACTTAGTGAAACAGCATGGCATACGTACAAAACCTTGCTACCATGTAACATCTCCAGTCTTGCTTTCTTTTCTGTTCTCCCAGCTAACTGGCTAGTTAGCTAGCTGCCTGTACCCAGTGTGCCGTTCAATGGTATAACAGTTACTGGGGTCCCCTTTAAATACACTACACATTTTAAAAACAAGGACAAATATATTTTTTGAGGCAAAACAATATAAATGTAACGGCCAGTGATGCCACAGATTACTTGTAAAAATAATCTGATTACTGATTACTCCTTTAAAAAGTTATCTAGTTACTTTACTGATTACTTGATTATCAAAGTAACTTAGTTACTTTGAAAGTAACTAGGTTACGAAGTCGTCGTCGTCCCCCCTGCTGCTGCCACAACATAAGAATGACAACAGTTATTTTTTTTAAATAATACTTTATTGAAAGTGCATAATGTCATAAATCATGATTGGCTGCTCAGACAGGTCATCATGAGACGTCATCAGCCATCAGGCCATATAAGGTCACAGCTGTCTACTGCTCAGGCACTCTAGGACAGTGGTTCCCAAACGAAATAAAATAGAAAATGCATATAATATAATTTGTATTAAAAATAAAATTGTAAGGGGCGGTCAGGTGGCGTAACGGAGATTGCGTTCGTCACCAAAACCCCGGAACGGCTAGATTCGCCTGTTCGAATCCAGCTCACAGCTCCGGGGTTGTCACCAGCTTGGCTGGCCATTCCCACTAATACAATTGGCAGTATTAGAGGGTGGGAGAAGCTGGCGGGTGGGTCCGGGTCGTTTTAAACAGCGACTCCTACAGTTCGGTCGGGGCGCCTGCTAAGCGCGGATAGGACTTGAGTGGGATAGTGTGATCCTTCCACACGCTACGCCCTCTCAATGAGAATCTGCGCTGCCAGGTGAAAAGAAGCGGTTGATTGGCTGGACGTGTGTCGGAGGAAGCACGTGATAGCCTCCACTCTCCCAGACCGACTGTGGGGGGTAAGTGCGCAGCGACCAGGAAGGGGATTGGGAATTGGCATAACGACTAACATTGGGATGGGAGAAAATCGGAGGAAAATGGAGGGTGAAAAAGATCAAAATTTTTTAAAAATAAAATTGTAAAACCGTAATATAAAACATGGTATTATAGTTTGTTATTCTCATGTGTGTGTGGCTGTGTGCGTGCGTGCGTGAGCGCACGTCCCATCTCCGGTCTAGCTGACTGTACCCCTGGCTCTCTTATCATCAGCATTATGAGATAGTAACTAAATAGTAATGCATAGCCACTTGGAAAAGTAACTGTAATCAGATTACTGGCTTGTAAAAAGTAACAAGTTAGATTACTATTTACTGAAAAAAGTTATCAGATTAGAGTAAGTAGTTACTTAGTAACTAGTTACTGGCATCACTGGTAACGACTATTTCAATATTTGAAAATCGATGTAATTCCCTAACTCTAAGTGTTATGGTACATGTGTTGCACGACATGTCTAGCATGTGTCACATGTGTGTTGTCAACTGCCTTCTGTAGGCCCTCTGCCATGAGCTCTTCCGTCACAAGCACTGAGTCAGACGTGCTGTTTTGACACGGTAACCGCCAAGTTACCGTAGCGTATATCAACACATAACTCTCAGCTTCTATTCCATGCTCCCCAGCTCTCATTCCTGGATATGATCTCTAACAAGGACACACAGTGCCTTGGATGTGAAGCGTTCTCGTATGGATTTAACTGGTCTTACACAAAATGCCATGTCAGTGAGTCACCACTAGGGGAAGAGTGGCTAAGGCTACGTTCACACTGCAAGCCTTAATGCTCAATTCAGATTTATTACTTTTTATAATGTTTTAAATGTGGCCAATATCAGACTCCAGTGTGAACTGGTCATGCTCCTGAGTCCTGAACTGACTTGCATGCGCAAATGAACAATATAAAGAAGATGGATATAAAAATTGTGACAAATGTCAATCTAGAGATTCTAGAGTGACGTAAAAGTTGCATGAAAGTCGCATGATTGTTCAGACTGAGGTCGCATTGCAAAATATTAGACTTGTATCTGATTTAGAACCACGTTATGAAAGTGGCCCAAATCAGAGATCTGATTAAGGCCACGTCTGCCTGCAGTGTGAACGTAGCATGTGAGTGAGTGAGTGAGTGAGTGAGTGAGTGAGTGAGTGA
>NC_140183.1:69241358-69273858 GCF_963971535.1 Notolepis coatsorum
TGTTCCTTTGTTTAGGGAACGAGAGTTAACCATAATGGCTAGAAGACTATATATATATTATGGTAACAGTATTGTTGCTGGCAGGCCTGTAAGCAGTGGTGGAAGAAGTACACAGTCTACTAGTACAAGTAGAAATACCCAGATAAACGAGTAGCCTACTCTGGCAAGTAAAAGCCCTCCATTCAAATTCTACTTAAGTAAAAGTAGAGATGTATTAAGTATCTAAAGTAAAAGTACACATTATACATGAAGTTTGTGTATTCCAGTGGTTGGGAGCATCCAATCCTTGATCCATTGACCTCTAAAGGTTCTGTTAAAGTGGTATGTGGTCCAGTTATGGGTTCAGATAAATGTAGTGGAGTAAAAAGTACAAGTAGCTCGAAATTGTACTTAAGTACAGTACTTGAGTAAAATATTTAGTCACTTTCCACTACTGCCTGTAAGGCCTTCTTCCTTCTAGTTACCGCAGCAACAGCGGAACAGATACAGCTGTTTCTTCTGTTAGAATCCATGTTTTCTTCCTGAATATCCTCCAGAAACTCCAGGTTTTATACCTGATGACCTCACAAGTCTGAGTCATACCTCTCTCATGTCTGGCTTCGGGAGACAGTAGCACATGTTCATAAATATTCATTATACTGTTCTGGGCAAGAGGAATAATGTAAATTATTAAAGTGGTAATCGGCAAGATCCTCAATTCTGTTTGTTTTGGTGACATCTACAGATACAGCCCTGAAAAATCAAGCATCTACTGCTCCTCTAACACTACTCCACCACTCCATTCCAAACTGATTTTGTGACTCCTATTGTTCTGGACCGGGCCAGATTTCACACCTCCACTGCCTCCCACAGGCTGGGGAGATTTTCATCTTGCATTTTTATTCGTCCCAAATGTCCCAGCCCCATCCGATTTCTTAGCTTTTTTCACTGTTTATTTATCATGCATTGCAACACTAATATATGGTCAGTACCCCAAGTCAGACTGCCCATATAAAAATTATCTTGGGGGTCTGAGGGCAGTAGCCCCCGACCCCTCCCTGGGGAAGCACTTAAGTTAAGTACCATCCCTTTGTTTACGTTTAGACCCAGCCACCAGCCCCCGGAAATTAACACCTGAGTGCTAGTTCTAAAGTGACAGAGGAGTGGCAGTAGGGACCTGCATCTGAAGGGCTTCATCTGTATTGGTGAGAAGTGGTCATTGTTGTTGTAGTTTAGCACTGTATTGACTTGCTTTGCATCTTGAAAAGTCATGCTAACTACTGATTTAGTCTTCTATTCATTCCAAATAAACTGCTGTTGCTGCTGGTGATGTAAAACGCATCACTTCCTGTGTGCCGAATGATTTTCCCGGGAACGTTCTACCAGACACCAATGTTTAGAACAGACAGGAACAGAAATGTAAAAGCATTCATTCTATAGGTAGAATCACTATTGTATTACAGTATATACATTTTCAACAGACAGTTTCAAAATATACATTTAGTTATGTGAACTTTTTTTTTTTTAGATTATTACTTTAAATTGGGTGGTGTCCCCCTTTCAGCTTTCCACTAACAAACACAAAGCACATTATTGTCTAGCCACTTCACACATTTACGTAGGTAAAGTAGTACATGCTGTCACTATACCCATTTGTGTTATTACTTAAAAACATTTGACAAAACAAAGTATTTACACTTGAAGAGAGAAAACCTTGTTATTTTTCTTCTGACCTCACTCACAGTCGAGTATGAATCTTACTAAGCCTTACTTGCTCAGGGAAATTGGCTGATGCACATATTCTTTTTTAGGTCTTCAGTGTAGGGTGCTAGTCTTGTGATAGTGGTGTGGTCACTAAAACACACAACAGTGTCAGTTGGACCCTCTCACATGGGCTTCACTGCCTCCTGCAAGACACACACACACACACACACACACACACACACACACACACACACACACACACACACACACACACACACACACACACACACACACACAAACGTGCACATGGGCATGCAAGACAAATGCACAAACACACACACAGACAGACACACAGATAGACACACACACACACATGCAGGCACACATACACACTTGGGTGCACATCCACATGCATGCATGCACATCCACAAATGCACACGCACACACACATGCACACACACAGAGAGAGAGAGAGAGAGAGAGAGAGAGAGAGAGAGAGAGAGAGAGAGAGAGAGAGAGAGAGAGAGAGAGAGAGAGAGAGAGAGAGAGAGAGAGAGAGAGAGAGAGAGAGAGAGAGAGAGAGAGAGAGAGAGAGAGAGAGAGACTCCCTCCTGCAAATGCAAATCACTCTTGCTTAGGGTTTATTTTGAGAAAGCAACACTTACTCACTTGGTTTCACAAAAACAAAAACCCTATACTTGTTTTATGGAGCTCAGCAGCCTCGCAGCAAGGCTTGTAACGGTTCCGTTTTGGTTCACATGGGCCCCACTGTTTCCTAGAACAAAGACAAACTCAGCAAGTATGCTGAGTATACAAAGTATGTTGTATTGAGATTGACCCAGTTTATTGTTTAGTTTAAGTTAAGTGATGATGAAGTAAGTGTCTTGAATCAGTGACTTAAAGTGTCTTAAAAACAAGCTGAAATTGCCAGTGCAATAGATAATTTAATAAGCCTTGAGATAAAACCACTTTTGTGTGTTCCTAGCAGTGCCGTACCTAGCATTCTGAGGCCCTAAGTAAATTTCAGCTGGGGGCTCACCCTGCCACCGACTCTTGTAAACCGTTACTCCACACAATTCAGTCTTGTGTTGTTTTCCACCTCTTTTTGTAGCCAGATACATAATACCACTTTTAGGTCATCCTCGCCTGCTTTTGTATATAAGAATTTGTTCTTAATTGCTTGCCTGGATAAATAAAGGTTAAATAAATAAATAAAAATTAAAAAGATAAGCTAAGATAAGATAAGATAAGATAAGATATGCCTTTATTGATCCCCTTGGGAAAATGTGGGCGTCATACTGTAGCAGCATGGGGAGGGGGGAGGGGATGTACAGGTATGGGCAGGGTAATAGAAGAAAGACATAAATATAGTAATTCCAGAGAAAAATAAACAGTGTAAACAAAGGTGCAGATGAGGGTCTGTATAACCTATTGGTTATATTATATGTTACAATAAATATAGGTAATAAAGAAGTTGAATCTGAATATATACAACAAGTGAGAGAAAAAGTAAACAGTATAAACAAGGTGCCGTAGACACTTTAAGAGTCAGACACACTTAGTGGTCAGACATTCCTAATATTTCTCGAGTTCTGCAGCTGTGAGTTCTCCAGCTGCTGGCACCAGTCCATGCCCACGGTTGTGGAGCCTCATGGCCGCTGGCACGAAGGACTGGCCAAGGCAGTTAGTGGAGTGTCTTGGGGTATGAGTCTGTGGCTGAACGTGCTCCTCATCTTGGCTAGTTCCTCATAGAGGGGATGGGAGGGGTTCTCCAGGATAGCGGCCAGCTTCCTTCTCATCCTCCTCTCTGCCACCACCTTTAGTTTGACCAGCTCGACTCCCACCACAGAGCTAGCCTTCCTCACCAACTTGTCCAGTTTGTTGGTGTCCCTTGAGTCCATGTAGTTGTTCAGGTGTACTCCAAGGAACTTGTGGGGGGGGGGGCTGTTCTTGCCTCTCCGGTAGTCCACCACCAGCTCCTTGGTCTTGCTGATGATGAGTTGGAGGTGGTGGGGTTGCAGGGCCCTGAACGACTCGCATAGGGTGCTTCTAAGGTCGCCCAGCTCTGGTTGTTAGACAGACTTGGAGCTCTCGGTTTCCAAGTAAAAGTATCTCACCTTGAGTCTCTCCTTTCAGGACCTGGGGGGGGGGGGGAAGAAACACGTTTTCAGACCAACATTTATGGTTGAGAAGTAACAGATTGAATTGTAATGCAATTGCATCCGTTACAAAGAACAAAAAAAGTTAGCTTTTGGAGGAAAAAACACAACAGTGGCTTACTTAGAAACAGAGACGAGTGATCTGTTCAACTTCGTATTCAATGGATTTTGGAAGCAAAGCTAATCCAAAAGTAATCAATAGTCTCACTCTTTTCTCCTATTTTCTGCTAAAATATCAGTTTTCTTAGGTCTTTTCTCTTAATTGTTTTCACCGTGTTCTTCCTCCCATCCATCTAGTGTCTCTGAGTGAACGCGCTCCAGCCAAGTTTGGAATAGGAGGGCGTTGGTGCAGCAGACAAGTTAAACAAACTTTTAACCTGAGCACTTAAAAATAGAAGTAATGTAAAGTAAAACACTGGAAAACTCATAAAGTCTGCATGTATATTGCAGGGGGTGATGTTTTGACAAGCGTCTTCCTCAGAGTGAAATGAGTGAACCCATCCGTCTGTCCGTCCGTCCGTCTGTCCGTCCGTCCGTCCGTCCGTCCGTCCGTCCGTCCGTCCGTCCGTCCGTCCGTCCGTCTGTCTGTCTGTCTGTCTGTCTGTCTGTCTGTCTGTCTGTCTGTCTGTCTGTCTGTCTGTCTGTCTGTCTGTCTGTCTGTATGTCTGTCTGTCTGTCTGTCGGTCGGTCGGTCTGTTTCAAGATTCAAGAGGTTTATTCATCACATACATACACAAGACATATAGTGAAATCAAGGTGGCCATGCCCGCTTCGATTGTGCAAAAAATACAAATAAAATAGAATAGAAATAAAATAGACGATAAAAGTACTAAGATAAAATACAAAGGGTACACTACTATACAATATACAGTTATAATCTATGTCACTATGCTATATACAAAAACATCCAGTTATGTTTTTATCTTTTTCTTTAAAACCTGTTAACACTTTGAGTGCCACGCCGGGTTTTCCTTTTTACCCCCTGAATGCCACCATCGGCGCCAATGTTAACCTTAATATCGCCTAATCTATGTTTTAAATTATGGCTATGAGTCTAATCTGCCCATCGCATTATCAAAGACTATTTTCCAGTCAGTGCTGTCAAGGCAGATTGGTTTTTTATTGCGTCATTTCCGTTTCAGAGCATTTTGAAAAGCACCCGTTTTGAGATAAAAAAAACAGCCCATTCTATGAAAATCGTCTTTTACTGGAATATTCCACAACGTTGATATTCGTCTGCCTTTTTATGAATCGTTTTCAAATAAACGCTAGATGATCAATATTATACGTGCACACAAGCACATTCGGGCCGCGCACGGATAATCGCTGCGTTGATTTCCTCTTGGACTTTTACAGTGAAACCGAAAGAGCCCATTTCACAAAACAGCTTATAACTTCATCAAAATTAGTCTGATTATCCTAACACTGATAACATAGAGTCCTTACCTGACACCAGATGGTATCCAACTGGTATATTCCAATTCCTGATCACCATTCGAAAAAATCGATAAGTGTATAGATCCAACGCGATACAGTAGAACTCCATGATCAGCGGGGCTCAGAGGCTCCAGAATGAACTGTGGTAACCCCGGCTGGATCAGTGGACTGGAGAATGTGGAGTACCGGATTTTTTTCCCCATCCATTTTCATTGAGTCCATTCCAAAATCCCTTATGTCATCTGAAAGACGATAGGGGGCACTTTTTTCCACATATGATCTCCGGCGGTGCTCGTGTATACTCGGGTAGGCTCGCGTGATGCAATATGATTTCAGATCGCTAAAAAGAAAAATAATAATAATTCATAGAAATCTCGTGAGTGGCTTTCAACCACATAAAAATAAACCTGAGATATCTCGTGTGTGGCAGTTAAAGTGTTAACTCATTGGCCGCCAAAAACAAGTATTCTCTTGTTTCGTCGCCAACGGTTGAGCGCCAAAAATGAGTTTTCTCGTTTTTAGATCCTATTTTAAATTTTTTTAAAGATTTGTTTTTTGGCATTTTACTGCTTTATTTCGGACAGACCCGACAGAGAGGAAGGTTGGGAGAAGACGTGGGGGGAAGACATGCGGCAAAGGTCACTGGGTCCAGGAGTCGAACCCGGGACGTCCGTGTTGCACTGCAGCGCAGCTACATTGTGCGCGCACTGCAAAGCTTATCTTTATACTTTATGGTATAAGCTGGAAAACAGTGTGGGTCCATAGCGTGAAGTCTTATGTAGTACAGGTCCAAATTTCATAAAAATCCGCTAGGAAATGGGTGATATAGAGCGATTTTGGTAAACTGTGTAAAAAAGTTCTCCAGTAATCCATTTCCTCATTGACTGCAATGTATTCTGTGTGTTTTTTTACTTCCTGTTTTCGCTCGTAAATGTTCACTTAGATCCCTGATTCGCACGTGGGGTATCATTGGAAAGCTACACTCTGGAGTCAGGGGTGGTAATCTGACACTTGCGTGTACAAAGTCGCACACCTGACATATCGGCATGTAACTCGAGAACCGCTGAACAGATTTGGTCGGTGAGGTAGCATTCGACGTTTCGAACGGCAACAAATAGGGATTTTCTATATATTATATGTTTTATAAAAAATGCAGACCCGAGCCAGTAGACGCTCGCAAAGTGCCATGTCGCGCCGGTGGGCAAATCGTCCTAAAGATGGCCCGTAGACGGGCTGTTGCATGTTAACTGGTTTTAACTGAAAACCAGCAGCTTTTTTCCCCCATTGCAGCGTTAGAAGTTTGGTAACAAGGCTACTACAGGTTTGATCAAGAACACAGCTGGCTTAAATTGATGGACAGTCTTTTTTAAACAACTCGTTGTTGTGGGTGTTTCAAGGACAGCAGGTGTAAAGAGTTGATCTTTCAAAGTGGAAAGCAGGAGAAGTCGGGCTCCTCTCTCGTCGATCTGTAATCTATGCAAACTGCGCTCAAGGCTTTGGTGCGCATTTTAAGAAAATCCATTGTCAAAAGAGGGGGCTCTCGCAGCCCAAAAGGATGAAACAGCGCTGAATGTTTACTCTGGACAACCCCTCCCACCCATTATACACAGACTTGGTCAATAGAAGGAGCACGTTCAGTGTTAGACTCAGACTCCCACAATGTAACACTGAACTTCACAGGAACTCCTTCATTCCAACAGCCATCAGACTATATAACGCCTCACTGTGCCTCACTGCCTCACTGAGCACACATTGTGAGAGATCTGTGGTGCTGAATTTCCCTTGGGAAGTACTTCTATTCTATTCTATTGAAATATTATATTCTATCTAGATACCCTCTGGCTAACCTTCTATCACCCCTCACTCCCTCACTTCTTCCATCTTTCCTCCCCCCCATCCATTTGCGATGTCAACTAACCTGGGTCGGGTCCCACAACTAGAAAGTGTGCTTAGTAGAGCACAAGACTGTCTACCAGTGCACTAGCTCAATTGTGCATTTACATTGCAAATATAGTTTCTCAACTTCCGTCAAGTGCAAATAGTGTTATTTGTTCTAAAATATCTTTCCCCAATCAATAAAGCTCTATGAATGAAGACTACGACTAGCTCTATGAATGAAGACTACGACTAGCTCTATGAATGAAGACTACAACTAGCTCTATGAATGAAGACTACAACTATCTCTATGAATGAAGACTACAACTATCTCTATGAATGAAGACTACAACTAGCTCTATGAATGAAGACTATACGACTAGCTCTATGAATGAAGACTACGACTAGCTCTATGAATGAAGACAACAACTAGCTCTGTGAATGAAGACTACAACTAGTTATATGAATGAAGACTACGACTATCTCTATGAATGAAGACTACAACTAGCTCTGTGAATGAAGACTACAACTAGTTATATGAATGAAGACTACGACTATCTCTATGAATGAAGACTACAACTAGCTCTATGAATGAAGACTACAACTAGCTCTATGAATGAAGACTACGACTAGCTCTATGAATGAAGACAACAACTAGCTCTGTGAATGAAGACTACAACTAGTTATATGAATGAAGACTACGACTATCTCTATGAATGAAGACTACAACTAGCTCTGTGAATGAAGACTACAACTAGCTCTATTAATGAAGACTATACGACTATCTCTATGAATGAAGACTACAACTAGCTCTGTGAATGAAGACTACGACTAGCTCTATGAATGAAGACTACGACTAGCTCTATGAATGAAGACTACAACAAGCTATATGAATGAAGACTATACAACTAGTTCTATGAATGAAGACTACAACAAGCTATATGAATGAAGACTATACAACTAGTTCTATGAATGAAGACTACAACTAGCTATATGAATGAAGACTACAACTATCTCTATGAATGAAGACTATACAACTAGCTCTATGAATGAAGACTACAACTATCTCTATGAATGAAGACTACAACTATCTCTATGAATGAAGACTACAACTAGCTCTATGAATGAAGACTACAACTAGCTCTATGAATGAAGACTACAACTAGCTCTATGAATGAAGACTATACGACTAGCTCTATGAATGAAGACTACAACTATCTCTATGAATGAAGACTATACGACTAGCTCTATGAATGAAGACTACAACTATCTCTATGAATGAAGACTATACGACTATCTCTATGAATGAAGACTACGGCACGGTGGTGTAGTGGTTAACACTGTCGCCTCACAGCAAGAAGGTCCAGGGTTCGATTCCCGCTTGGGGACCAGGTTTCCATGATCCCAGGTACCCAGGTGGGGTATCTCCCAGGCCTTTCTGTGTGGAGTTTGCATGTTCTCCCCGTGTTCGCAAGGGTTTCCCCCCCGATAAGATAAACCCAATGGAAAAACATGCACAACAACAGATCGCTAACGCTGTGGTGTCCTTGACGAAGACGGGCAGGAGCACTTGGATTGGTCCCCTGGCGCGGCCCTCGCCGACGCCTGTCTGCTCCCAGCTGCCCTTGGGGGGAAGGACGACGGGATGGGTTAATCGCAGAGATGAATCGCATCTGCGATCCTACAAAGAACAATGCATGCGTGTGTGTTCCGGTGTGTGTGTGTGTAACCGTGTGTGCTAACCGCTAAACATTGAGGATAGTTGCATGCCAATTAAAGACCTCTGAACAGGTCCTGCATTATTATTATTATTACATTATTATTATATGACTAGCTCTATGCATGGAGACTATACGACTATCTCTATGCATGAAGACTACGACTAGCTCTATGAATGAAGACTACAACTAGTTATATGAATGAAGACTACAACTAGCGCTATGAATGAAGACTACAACTAGCTCTATTAATGAAGACTACGACTAGCTCTATGAATGAAGAATACAACTATCTATATGAATGAAGACTACAACTAGCTCTATGAATGAAGACTACGACTAGCTCTATGAATGAAGACTACAACTAGTTATATGAATGAAGACTACAACTAGCGCTATGAATGAAGACTACAACTAGCTCTATGCATGAAGACTACGACTAGCTCTATGAATGAAGACTACAACTAGCTCTATGAATGAAGGCTACAACTAGCTCTATGCATGAAGACTACGACTAGCTCTATGAATGAAGACTATACGACTAGCTCTATGAATGAATACTATGACTAGCTCTATGAATGAAGACTACAACTAGCTCTATGAATGAAGACTAGGACTAGTTATATGAATGAAGACTACAACTAGTTATATGAATGAAGACTACAACTAGCTCTATGAATGAAGACTACAACTAGCTCTATGAATGAAGACTACAACTATCTCTATGAATGAAGACTAGAACTAGCTCTATGAATGAAGACTACAACTAGCTCTATGAATGAAGACTACAACTAGCTCTATGAATGAAGACTACAACTAGCTCTATGAATGAAGACTACAACTAGCTCTATGAATGAAGACTACAACTAGCTCTATGAATGAAGACTACGACTAGCTCTATGAATGAAGACTATACGACTAGCTCTATGAATGAAGACTACAACTATCTCTATGAATGAAGACTACAACTAGCTATGTATGAAGACTACGACTAGCTCTATGAATGAAGACTACGACTAGCTATATCAGGGGTGGCCAACCCGCGGCTCGCGAGCCGCATGCGGCTCTTTGCCCGTCAATGTGCGGCTCTTCCACCCAAAAAAAAAAAAAAAAAAAAACCTTTTTTTTTTTTCTTTTTTTTTTAACTTTTTTTTTTTTTATGTCACTCATTCCATAAGGACGTAGAATAAACATTTACAATTTCTTTTTAAATGGTCCATTTGCATGTTCTTGGTATCTGAATCTAGGGACATATATGGATCAGTGTCAGAAATAGTGTGTCTGTTACTAGGCTTGAGTAAATTGTAATGAACCAAAGGAGAATATCAATTCTATTTAAAAAAAATATATATCTTTGACTGTAAATAACACCATGCTAAAATTGACCAGACCTGAAAAATCTAAGCAAATGAATAAAGGGAAGATGATTAAACAGAAGGTTTTGTAGATACAGTACTGAATTCTGCCATCTTTTTTATAATGTAAATTTCTCCACCATTCTTCATCATATTGCAACACCGTTTTTTGCAAGACGTTCACAGAAAGGTAGAGAAACTAACTGCGTTCTGTTTTATGGCAATAACGTTCAGGTTTGTGGGAGATAATCCCAAAAAATAAGAGAAATTAAAAAGTAAATCCAGAAGTCAGATGATTGACAGGGGCTGGGTAGGGTAGTTTTTCGAAATTTGAAAGCCCTGAGTCTCTTCCTTCAAAAGACTACACTCACTTTTGGCTGTGCCACTTCCTCCTGTCAATATGCGCCGGTTTCCGACTCAATGCCCTGAGATTTCTATAATCTTATATTTCACTAATAACAGTTAAAATAATTGGTAAACAAACATAATGCTGAAAATATACACTTTTACTGTATATCTCGGGCTTTAGAGGTTAACCCTGTGAGGCCCAAATTAAAAAGAAATTAGCAACTTCAGAGGCCAGAGGGTGGGACATATAAACACATTTACTATCAAATAGCATTGTGAGGCTGAACAACAGGACCAATTGACTATACATGTGCTTAAAGGGGAACTATCTTATAAATGGCTTTTTTCAGTGTTTACCATTGTTTCTTAGCTATGTGGACTTATATTAATAGGATATATGTCTCTAATTCTCATATTGGCGAATTCTTCCAATTCTCCTCTCACAATATTCACCCTCACTGAACTGAGTCATCTGAAAATGTGCATATCTGTGATGTCAGAGATTTCTCAGCTGCATAATAATGTGGCAGTTGATGTGGCAGTTGGCACCAGGCCACACAGTGGTTGGAGCCCAGCCTCAAAACGGCTTGAGGTAGAAAAATGCGGTTTTTAGTACTTGATTAGAAATACAAAACAATGCATTTAAAAAAAAAAAAAACCCTAGGTGTTCCATAGACTCACAGGAATTGTGTAAAAGTGCCCAAATAGTGAAAGAAATAGTAAAATAGTTCCCCTTTAACATTTTTTAAATAAACATTATTTTTTTAAATGGCTAAAAGTGATTTTGTAATTTTGCAACCGTGGGTCTCACAGGGTACTTTTAACCCTGTGAGGCCCAAATAAAAAAGACATTAGCAACTTCAGAGGCCAGAGGGTGAGACCTATAAACACATGAAGGGTGCCGTGACTGAAAAAAAAGGTTGAGAAACGCTGGTATATGGTGTGGCTCTTTGTGGTACCACAGTCATTTTTTTGTGGCTCTTAGTCTCTGACTGGTTGGCCACCCCTGAGCTATATGAATGAAGACTATACGACTAGCTCTATGAATGAAGACTACAACTATCTCTATGAATGAAGACTATACAACTATCTCTATGAATGAAGACTACGACTATCTCTATGAATGAAGACTACGACTATCTCTATGAATGAAGGCTACAACTATCTCTATGAATGAAGACTACAACTAGCTCTATGAATGAAGACTACAACTAGCTCTATGAATGAAGACTATATGACTAGCTCTATGAATGAAGACTACAACTAGCTCTATGAATGAAGACTACGACTAGCTCTATGAATGAAGACTACGACTATCTCTATGAATGAAGACTACAACTAGCTCTATGAATGAAGACTACAACTAGCTCTATGAATGAAGACTATACGACTAGCTCTATGAATGAAGACTACAACTCGTTATATGAATGAAGACTACAACTAGCTCTATGAATGAAGACTACGACTAGTGCTATGAATGAAGACTACGACTAGCTCTATGAATGAAGACTACGACTATCTCTATGAATGAAGACTACGACTATCTCTATGAATGAAGACTACAACTATCTCTATGAATGAAGACTACGACTATCTCTATGAATGAAGACTACGACTATCTCTATGAATGAAGACTACAACTATCTCTATGAATGAAGACTACGACTATCTCTATGAATGAAGACTACAACTATCTCTATGAATGAAGACAACGACTATCTCTATGAATGAAGACTACGACTATCTCTATGAATGAAGACTACAACTATCTCTATGAATGAAGACTACGACTATCTCTATGAATGAAGACTACGACTATCTCTATGAATGAAGACTATACGACTAGCTCTATGTATGAAGACTATACAACTAGCTCTATGTATGAAGACTACAACTATCTCTATGAATGAAGACTATACGACTAGCTCTATGAATGAAGACTACAACTAGCTATATGAATGAATACTATACAACTAGCTCTATGTATGAAGACTACAACTATCTCTATGAATGAAGACTATACGACTAGCTCTATGAATGAAGACTACAACTAGCTCTATGAATGAAGACTACAACTAGCTCTATGAATGAAGACTACAACTATCTCTATGAATGAAGACTACGACTATCTCTATGAATGAAGACTACAACTAGCTCTATGAATGAAGACTATACGACTATCTCTATGAACAAAGACTACGACTATCTCTATGAATGCAGACTATACGACTATCTCTATGAATGAAGACTACAACTATCTCTATGAATGCAGACTATATGACTAGCTCTATGAATGAAGACTACAACTAGCTCTATGAATGAAGACTACAACTAGCTCTATGAATGAAGACTACGACTAGCTCTATGAATGAAGACTACAACTAGTTATATGAATGAAGACTACAACTAGTTATATGAATGAAGACTACAACTATCTCTATGAATGAAGACTATACGACTATCTCTATGAATGAATACTACAACTATCTCTATGAATGAAGACTACAACTAGCTCTATGAATGAAGACTACGACTAGCTCTATGAATGAAGACTACAACTATCTCTATGAATGAAGACTATACGACTAGCTCTATGAATGAAGACTACAACTAGCTCTATGAATGAAGACTACAACTAGCTCTATGAATGAAGACTACAACTAGCTCTATGAATGAAGACTACGACTATCTCTATGAATGAAGACTACGACTAGCTCTATGAATGAAGACTACAACTAGCTCTATGAATGAAGACTACAACTAGCTCTATGAATGAAGACTACGACTATCTCTATGAATGAAGACTACAACTATCTCTATGAATGAAGACTACGACTATCTCTATGAATGAAGACTATACGACTATCTCTATGAATGAAGACTACAACTATCTCTATGAATGAAGACTATACGACTAGCTCTATGAATGAAGACTATACGACTATCTCTATGAATGAAGACTACGACTATCTCTATGAATGAAGACTACGACTATCTCTATGAATGAAGACTACGACTATCTCTATGAAAGAAGACTATACGACTATCTCTATGAATGAAGACTACAACTATCTCTATGAATGAAGACTATACGACTAGCTCTATGAATGAAGACTACGACTAGCTCTATGAATGAAGACTACAACTAGCTCTATGAATGAAGACTACAACTAGCTCTATGAATGAAGACTACGACTAGCTCCATGAATGAAGACTACAACTAGCTCTATGAATGAAGACTACGACTAGCTCTATGAATGAAGACTACGACTAGTTATATGAATGAAGACTACAACTAGTTATATGAATGAAGACTACAACTAGCTCTATGAATGAAGACTACAACTAGCTCTATGAATGAAGACTACAACTAGCTCTATGAATTAAGACTACAACTAGCTCTATGAATGAAGACTACAACTAGCTCTATGAATGAAGACTACGACTAGCTCTATGAATGAAGACTACAACTAGCTCTATGAATGAATACTACAACTATCTCTATGAATGAAGACTACAACTATCTCTATGAATGAAGACTACAACTAGATCTATGAATGAAGACTACAACTAGCTCTATGAATGAAGACTACAACTAGCTCTATGAATGAAGACCACAACTAGCTCTATGAATGAAGACTACGACTAGCTCCATGAATGAAGACTACAACTAGCTCTATGAATGAAGACTACGACTAGCTCTATGAATGAAGACTACGACTAGTTATATGAATGAAGACTACAACTAGTTATATGAATGAAGACTACAACTAGCTCTATGAATGAAGACTACAACTAGCTCTATGAATGAAGACTACAACTAGCTCTATGAATTAAGACTACAACTAGCTCTATGAATGAAGACTACAACTAGCTCTATGAATGAAGACTACGACTAGCTCTATGAATGAAGACTACAACTAGCTCTATGAATGAATACTACAACTATCTCTATGAATGAAGACTACAACTATCTCTATGAATGAAGACTACAACTATCTCTATGAATGAAGACAACAACTATCTCTATGAATGAAGACTACAACTAGCTCTATGAATGAAGACTATATGACTAGTTCTATGAATTAAGACTACAACTAGTTATATGAATGAAGACTACAACTAGTTATATGAATGAAGACTACAACTATCTCTATGAATGAAGACTACAACTAGCTCTATGAATGAAGACTACAACTAGCTCTATGAATGAAGACTATACAACTAGCTCTATGAATGAAGACTACAACTAGTTATATGAATGAAGACTACAACTAGCTCTATGAATGAAGACTACAACTAGCTATGAATGAAGACTACAACTAGCTCTATGAATGAAGACTACGACTAGTTATATGAATGAAGACTACAACTAGTTATATGAATGAAGACTACAACTAGCTCTATGAATGAAGACTACAACTAGCTCTATGAATGAAGACTACAACTAGCTCTATGAATTAAGACTACAACTAGCTCTATGAATGAAGACTACAACTAGCTCTATGAATGAAGACTACGACTAGCTCTATGAATGAAGACTACAACTAGCTCTATGAATGAATACTACAACTATCTCTATGAATGAAGACTACAACTATCTCTATGAATGAAGACTACAACTAGATCTATGAATGAAGACTACAACTAGCTCTATGAATGAAGACTACAACTAGCTCTATGAATGAAGACCACAACTAGCTCTATGAATGAAGACTACGACTAGCTCCATGAATGAAGACTACAACTAGCTCTATGAATGAAGACTACGACTAGCTCTATGAATGAAGACTACGACTAGTTATATGAATGAAGACTACAACTAGTTATATGAATGAAGACTACAACTAGCTCTATGAATGAAGACTACAACTAGCTCTATGAATGAAGACTACAACTAGCTCTATGAATTAAGACTACAACTAGCTCTATGAATGAAGACTACAACTAGCTCTATGAATGAAGACTACGACTAGCTCTATGAATGAAGACTACAACTAGCTCTATGAATGAATACTACAACTATCTCTATGAATGAAGACTACAACTATCTCTATGAATGAAGACTACAACTATCTCTATGAATGAAGACAACAACTATCTCTATGAATGAAGACTACAACTAGCTCTATGAATGAAGACTATATGACTAGTTCTATGAATTAAGACTACAACTAGTTATATGAATGAAGACTACAACTAGTTATATGAATGAAGACTACAACTAGTTATATGAATGAAGACTACAACTATCTCTATGAATGAAGACTACAACTAGCTCTATGAATGAAGACTACAACTAGCTCTATGAATGAAGACTATACAACTAGCTCTATGAATGAAGACTACAACTAGTTATATGAATGAAGACTACAACTAGCTCTATGAATGAAGACTACAACTAGCTATGAATGAAGACTACAACTAGCTCTATGAATGAAGACTACAACTAGCTATGAATGAAGACTACAACTAGCTCTATGAATGAAGACAAAAACTAGCTCTATGAATGAAGACTACGACTAGCTCTATGAATGAAGACTACAACTAGCTATGAATGAAGACTACAACTAGCTCTATGCATGAAGACAAAAACTAGTTATATGAATGAAGACTACAACTAGCTCTATGAATGAAGACTACAACTAGCTCTACGAATGAAGACTACAACTAGCTCTATGAATGAAGACTACAACTAGTTCTATGAATGAAGACTACAACTAGCTATGAATGAAGACTACAACTAGCTCTATGAATGAAGACTACAACTAGCTCTATGAATGAAGACTACAACTAGCTCTATGAATGAAGACTACAACTAGCTATGAATGAAGACTACAACTAGCTCTATGAATGAAGACTACAACTAGCTCTATGAATGAAGACTACAACTAGCTATGAATGAAGACTACAACTAGCTCTATGAATGAAGACTACGACTATCTCTATGAATGAAGACTACGACTAGCTCTATGAATGAAGACTACAACGAGCTATGAATGAAGACTACGACTATCTCTATGAAAGAAGACTATACGACTATCTCTATGAATGAAGACTACAACTATCTCTATGAATGAAGACTATACGACTAGCTCTATGAATGAAGACTACGACTAGCTCTATGAATGAAGACTACAACTAGCTCTATGAATGAAGACTACAACTAGCTCTATGAATGAAGACTACGACTAGCTCCATGAATGAAGACTACAACTAGCTCTATGAATGAAGACTACGACTAGCTCTATGAATGAAGACTACGACTAGTTATATGAATGAAGACTACAACTAGTTATATGAATGAAGACTACAACTAGCTCTATGAATGAAGACTACAACTAGCTCTATGAATGAAGACTACAACTAGCTCTATGAATTAAGACTACAACTAGCTCTATGAATGAAGACTACAACTAGCTCTATGAATGAAGACTACGACTAGCTCTATGAATGAAGACTACAACTAGCTCTATGAATGAATACTACAACTATCTCTATGAATGAAGACTACAACTATCTCTATGAATGAAGACTACAACTAGATCTATGAATGAAGACTACAACTAGCTCTATGAATGAAGACTACAACTAGCTCTATGAATGAAGACCACAACTAGCTCTATGAATGAAGACTATGACTAGCTCCATGAATGAAGACTACAACTAGCTCTATGAATGAAGACTACGACTAGCTCTATGAATGAAGACTACGACTAGTTATATGAATGAAGACTACAACTAGTTATATGAATGAAGACTACAACTAGCTCTATGAATGAAGACTACAACTAGCTCTATGAATGAAGACTACAACTAGCTCTATGAATTAAGACTACAACTAGCTCTATGAATGAAGACTACAACTAGCTTTATGAATGAAGACTACGACTAGCTCTATGAATGAAGACTACAACTAGCTCTATGAATGAATACTACAACTATCTCTATGAATGAAGACTACAACTATCTCTATGAATGAAGACTACAACTATATCTATGAATGAAGACAACAACTATCTCTATGAATGAAGACTACAACTAGCTCTATGAATGAAGACTATATGACTAGTTCTATGAATTAAGACTACAACTAGTTATATGAATGAAGACTACAACTAGTTATATGAATGAAGACTACAACTAGTTATATGAATGAAGACTACAACTATCTCTATGAATGAAGACTACAACTAGCTCTATGAATGAAGACTACAACTAGCTCTATGAATGAAGACTATACAACTAGCTCTATGAATGGAGACTACAACTAGTTATATGAATGAAGACTACAACTAGCTCTATGAATGAAGACTACAACTAGCTATGAATGAAGACTACAACTAGCTCTATGAATGAAGACTACAACTAGCTATGAATGAAGACTACAACTAGCTCTATGAATGAAGACAAAAACTAGCTCTATGAATGAAGACTACGACTAGCTCTATGAATGAAGACTACAACTAGCTATGAATGAAGACTACAACTAGCTCTATGCATGAAGACAAAAACTAGTTATATGAATGAAGACTACAACTAGCTCTATGAATGAAGACTACAACTAGCTCTACGAATGAAGACTACAACTAGCTCTATGAATGAAGACTACAACTAGTTCTATGAATGAAGACTACAACTAGCTATGAATGAAGACTACAACTAGCTCTATGAATGAAGACTACAACTAGCTCTATGAATGAAGACTACAACTAGCTCTATGAATGAAGACTACAACTAGCTATGAATGAAGACTACAACTAGCTCTATGAATGAAGACTACAACTAGCTCTATGAATGAAGACTACAACTAGCTATGAATGAAGACTACAACTAGCTCTATGAATGAAGACTACGACTATCTCTATGAATGAAGACTACGACTAGCTCTATGAATGAAGACTACAACGAGCTATGAATGAAGACTACAACTAGCTCTATGAATGAACACTACAACTAGCTATGAATGAAGACTACAACTAGCTCTATGAATGAAGACTACGACTATCTCTATGAATGAAGACTACAACTAGCTCTATGAATGAAGACTACGACTAGCTCTATGAATGAAGACTATACGACTATCTCTATGAATGAAGACTACGACTATCTCTATGAATGAAGACTACGACTATCTCTATGAATGAAGACTACGACTATCTCTATGAAAGAAGACTATACGACTATCTCTATGAATGAAGACTACAACTATCTCTATGAATGAAGACTATACGACTAGCTCTATGAATGAAGACTACGACTAGCTCTATGAATGAAGACTACAACTAGCTCTATGAATGAAGACTACAACTAGCTCTATGAATGAAGACTACGACTAGCTCCATGAATGAAGACTACAACTAGCTCTATGAATGAAGACTACGACTAGCTCTATGAATGAAGACTACGACTAGTTATATGAATGAAGACTACAACTAGTTATATGAATGAAGACTACAACTAGCTCTATGAATGAAGACTACAACTAGCTCTATGAATGAAGACTACAACTAGCTCTATGAATTAAGACTACAACTAGCTCTATGAATGAAGACTACAACTAGCTCTATGAATGAAGACTACGACTAGCTCTATGAATGAAGACTACAACTAGTTATATGAATGAAGACTACAACTATCTCTATGAATGAAGACTACAACTAGCTCTATGAATGAAGACTACAACTAGCTCTATGAATGAAGACTATACAACTAGCTCTATGAATGAAGACTACAACTAGTTATATGAATGAAGACTACAACTAGCTCTATGAATGAAGACTACAACTAGCTATGAATGAAGACTACAACTAGCTCTATGAATGAAGACTACAACTAGCTATGAATGAAGACTACAACTAGCTCTATGAATGAAGACAAAAACTAGCTCTATGAATGAAGACTACGACTAGCTCTATGAATGAAGACTACAACTAGCTATGAATGAAGACTACAACTAGCTCTATGCATGACGACAAAAACTAGTTATATGAATGAAGACTACAACTAGCTCTATGAATGAAGACTACAACTAGCTCTACGAATGAAGACTACAACTAGCTCTATGAATGAAGACTACAACTAGTTCTATGAATGAAGACTACAACTAGCTATGAATGAAGACTACAACTAGCTCTATGAATGAAGACTACAACTAGCTCTATGAATGAAGACTACAACTAGCTCTATGAATGAAGACTACAACTAGCTATGAATGAAGACTACAACTAGCTCTATGAATGAAGACTACAACTAGCTCTATGAATGAAGACTACAACTAGCTATGAATGAAGACTACAACTAGCTCTATGAATGAAGACTACGACTATCTCTATGAATGAAGACTACGACTAGCTCTATGAATGAAGACTACAACGAGCTATGAATGAAGACTACGACTATCTCTATGAAAGAAGACTATACGACTATCTCTATGAATGAAGACTACAACTATCTCTATGAATGAAGACTATACGACTAGCTCTATGAATGAAGACTACGACTAGCTCTATGAATGAAGACTACAACTAGCTCTATGAATGAAGACTACAACTAGCTCTATGAATGAAGACTACGACTAGCTCCATGAATGAAGACTACAACTAACTCTATGAATGAAGACTACGACTAGCTCTATGAATGAAGACTACGACTAGTTATATGAATGAAGACTACAACTAGTTATATGAATGAAGACTACAACTAGCTCTATGAATGAAGACTACAACTAGCTCTATGAATGAAGACTACAACTAGCTCTATGAATTAAGACTACAACTAGCTCTATGAATGAAGACTACAACTAGCTCTATGAATGAAGACTACGACTAGCTCTATGAATGAAGACTACAACTAGCTCTATGAATGAATACTACAACTATCTCTATGAATGAAGACTACAACTATCTCTATGAATGAAGACTACAACTAGATCTATGAATGAAGACTACAACTAGCTCTATGAATGAAGACTACAACTAGCTCTATGAATGAAGACCACAACTAGCTCTATGAATGAAGACTACGACTAGCTCCATGAATGAAGACTACAACTAGCTCTATGAATGAAGACTACGACTAGCTCTATGAATGAAGACTACGACTAGTTATATGAATGAAGACTACAACTAGCTCTATGAATGAAGACTACAACTAGCTCTATGAATGAATACTACAACTATCTCTATGAATGAAGACTACAACTATCTCTATGAATGAATACTACAACTATCTCTATGAATGAAGACTACAACTATCTCTATGAATGAAGACTACAACTATCTCTATGAATGAAGACAACAACTATCTCTATGAATGAAGACTACAACTAGCTCTATGAATGAAGACTATATGACTAGTTCTATGAATTAAGACTACAACTAGTTATATGAATGAAGACTACAACTAGTTATATGAATGAAGACTACAACTAGTTATATGAATGAAGACTACAACTATCTCTATGAATGAAGACTACAACTAGCTCTATGAATGAAGACTACAACTAGCTCTATGAATGAAGACTATACAACTAGCTCTATGAATGAAGACTACAACTAGTTATATGAATGAAGACTACAACTAGCTCTATGAATGAAGACTACAACTAGCTATGAATGAAGACTACAACTAGCTCTATGAATGAAGACTACAACTAGCTATGAATGAAGACTACAACTAGCTCTATGAATGAAGACAAAAACTAGCTCTATGAATGAAGACTACGACTAGCTCTATGAATGAAGACTACAACTAGCTATGAATGAAGACTACAACTAGCTCTATGCATGAAGACAAAAACTAGTTATATGAATGAAGACTACAACTAGCTCTATGAATGAAGACTACAACTAGCTCTACGAATGAAGACTACAACTAGCTCTATGAATGAAGACTACAACTAGTTCTATGAATGAAGACTACAACTAGCTATGAATGAAGACTACAACTAGCTCTATGAATGAAGACTACAACTAGCTCTATGAATGAAGACTACAACTAGCTCTATGAATGAAGACTACAACTAGCTATGAATGAAGACTACAACTAGCTCTATGAATGAAGACTACAACTAGCTCTATGAATGAAGACTACAACTAGCTATGAATGAAGACTACAACTAGCTCTATGAATGAAGACTACGACTATCTCTATGAATGAAGACTACGACTAGCTCTATGAATGAAGACTACAACGAGCTATGAATGAAGACTACAACTAGCTCTATGAATGAACACTACAACTAGCTATGAATGAAGACTACAACTAGCTCTATGAATGAAGACTACGACTATCTCTATGAATGAAGACTACAACTAGCTCTATGAATGAAGACTACGACTAGCTCTATGAATGAAGACTATACAACTAGCTCTATGAATGAAGACTATACAACTAGCTCTATGAATGAAGACTACAACTAGCTCTATGAATGAAGACTACAACTATCTCTATGAATGAAGACTACAACTAGCTCTATGAATGAAGACTATACGACTAGCTCTATGAATGAAGACTATGACTAGTTCTGTGAATGAAGACTACAACTATCTCTATTAGGGATGCCCCGATCGATCGGCCACCGATCGTTATCGGCCGATTGTATAAATATGCAATCTGTGAATTCCGATAATGAGTCATATTCGCCGATAGCGGAAACCGATCAAGCGAAGCTCTCACTCGCTGTCTGTCTCAGACACACACGACCTGCAAACTGCCGCTGCTCCTCCTCCCTAGCCCCGCCCGCCCCCGTGTAGAGTTTGTAAACACTGAGGACTGAGAGGAGGCTCCTCTGCTCGAGTCTGTAGTGCATTCGACCTGCGCTAACGTTAGCTACCTAGCTATCGTTACTGTTTAAACAAAATTACCCAGTCAACTATTCACGTTTAGTAGGCATTGTCTAACGGTATTTAGCCGGCTAGCTACCGATAGCTCCTGATATCAACAAATGATCCAGAAAGTCTAGTAGTCAATGTTCATACCGCCGTTAGCTTGCGAAAGCTGACGTTAGTTTACTGTTCAAAACTAAATGTCCCATTGAACTAAAGTTCTGTCTTAACGTCATCTAGCCGGCTAGCAGTAGCTACAGATAGCTTTTGATATCAATGTCTTATAACATTGATTTAATGCGTATTCGAGCTGAGGGCTTGCTGAATGTGAAATGACCAAATCACAGTAACGTTACCAATAGGGTCCCGCTGCAGCGCCGGAGAATCCTTTTTGGAGCTGGAGGCTACTAGAGTACACACAGACAGTGGAGCTGTTTGCAGATAGCGAGCATTTTGACTTGTTGCGTGGTGGCGATGTCTCGCAGATAATACAAGTACAAGTCTAATTATATAATATATATATTTTATAAAAAAAAAAAAAAAAAAAAAAAAACGTTTTATATAAAATTATTTTTAATTTCTTTTTAATCAAAAACAATCGGTATCGGATCGGTATCGGCCGATATGGCTCACGACGATCGGTGATCGGTATTGGTGGCAAAAAACGTGATCGGGGCATCCCTAATCTCTATGAATGAAGACTACAACTAGCTCTATGAATGAAGACTACAACTAGCTCTATGAATGAAGACTACAACTAGCTCTATGAATGAAGACTACAACTAGCTCTATGAATGAAGACTACGACTAGTTCTGTGAATGAAGACTACAACTATCTCTATGAATGAAGACTACAACTATCTCTATGAATGAAGACTACAACTAGCTCTATGAATGAAGACTACGACTAGTTCTGTGAATGAAGACTACAACTATCTCTATGAATTAAGACTACAGCTAGCTCTATGAATGAAGACTACGACTAGTTATATGAATGAAGACTACAACTAGCTCAATGAATGAAGACTACAACTATCTCTATGAATGAAGACTACGACTAGCTCTATGAATGAAGACTACAACTAGTTCTATGAATGAAGACTACGACTAGCTCTATGAATGAAGACTACAACTATTCTCTCTCTCCACAGGATCAGCTGATTGACTTGATGAACTAGCAGTAGTGTACAGTAGTGTGGTATGCGGGCATGCATGTTGGTGTAGGTGGTGTAGAGAGGATGGTGTTGCATGTTGGTGTAGGTGGTGTAGAGAGGATGGTGTTGCATGTTGGTGTAGGTGGTGTAGAGAGGGGAGCATGTCTATGTTCCCCGGGTCCTATGTTCCCTACTGCACTACCTATCTTTGTCTAAGTGGCTTCTCAGCTCTGGTCCAGCTGAAGACAGAGCAGAGGAACAGATTGGACATTGAGCATGACCTCATAGTTGCTTTGTCTACCATCACCCCAGACTTTGAGACTCTTGTCAGGAGCAAACAACATCCCCAGTTATCCCATTAGTTCCCTGGGATGTTAAGCTAAGAAGTCTGCTAAGAAGCATAATTATTTATTATTATTATTATTTTATTTCATTGGGTTTTTAGCCCTAGTTGCACTTTTGTTGCAACCCCAGTTATCCCATTATTTCCCCCAAACGTAGGTCTGTTGTGTTAAGCTAAGAAGTCTGCTAGAAGCATAATTATTTATTATTATTATTATTTTATTTCATTGGGTTTTTAGCCCTAGTTGCACTTTTGTTGCAACCCCAGTTATCCCATTATTTCCCCCAAACTTAGGTCTGTTATGTTAAGCTAAGAAGTCTGCTAAGAAGCATAATGTATTATTAGTATTATTATTTAATTTCATTGGGTTATTAGGCCTAGTTGCACTTTTGTTGCAACCCCAGTTATTCCATTAGTTCCCCCAAACGTAGGTCTGTTATGTTAAGCTAAGAAGTCTGCTAAGAAGCATAATGTATTATTATTATTATTATTATTATTTATTAATTTCATTGGGTTTTTAGCCCTAGTTGCACTTTTGTTGCAACCCCAGTTATCCCATTAGTCCCCCCAAACTTAGGTATGTTACGTTAAGCTAAGAAATCTGCTAAGAAGCATATTATTTATTATTATTTTATTTCATTGGGTTTTTAGCCCTAGTTGCACTTTTGTTGCAACCCCAGTTATCCCATTAGTTCCCCCAAATTTAGGTCTGTAATGTTAAGCTAAGAAATCTGCTAAGAAGACTATATTATTTATTATTATTTTATTTCATTGGGTTTTTAGCAATAGTTGCACTTTTGTTGCACTTTTTTGTGTTTATTTCATGTTTTGAAAGATTGCGTATTACTGCAATTCTTATTTTACATTTTTTTCATAAATCATAGTTGTTCAAAATTTTGGGTCGCGACTTAATGACTAAGGAAAATGTTGGGTCCCGAGGCTAGACCAGTTGAGAACCACTGGTGTAGAGAGGATGGTGTTGCATGTTGGTGTAGGTGGTGTAGAGAGGATGGTGTTGCATGTTGGTGTAGGTGGTGTAGAGAGGAGGGTGTTGCATGTTGGTGTAGGTGGTGTAGAGAGGATGGTGTTGCATGTTGGTGTAGGTGGTGTAGAGAGGATGGTGTTGCATGTTGGTGTAGGTGGTGTAGAGAGGATGGTGTTGCATGTTGGTGTAGGTGGTGTAGAGAGGATGGTGTTGCATGTTGGTGTAGGTGGTGTAGAGAGGATGGTGTTGCATGTTGGTGTAGGTGGTGTAGAGAGGATGGTGTTGCATGTTGGTGTAGGTGGTGTAGAGAGGAGGGTGTTGCATGTTGGTGTAGGTGGTGTAGAGAGGATGGTGTTGCATGTTGGTGTAGGTGGTGTAGAGAGGAGGGTGTTGCATGTTTGTGTAGGTGGTGTAGAGAGGATGGTGTTGCATGTTGGTGTAGGTGGTGTAGAGAGGATGGTGTTGCATGTTGGTGTAGGTGGTGTAGAGAGGAGGGTGTTGCATGTTGGTGTAGGTGGTGTAGAGAGGAGGGTGTTGCATGTTGGTGTAGGTGGTGTAGAGAGGATGGTGTTGCATGTTGGTGTAGGTGGTGTAGAGAGGAGGGTGTTGCATGTTGGTGTAGGTGGTGCTGCTGCTGTGTCTCCGGGATGTGTGTCAGTCACCACCACGTTGATACAGTCCCTGGTTTTCATTGAGATTGATGCTCCCTCACCAGACACTAGCTGTTTCCATTCTCATTGCTCTGCAAAAACAATTCAACCAAGGCAGTTCAAGTTGTGTCAAGATTGAATGACCAGAATTTCATGAGTAGCCTTTATCTACAAGGCCTCATTCAACAATACTCTCTTATTATGTTTCTTGTATTCTTGCTTACATGTCGAACAATAAGAAAAGCCACCGCCACATTCATCAAGCCGTTCTTAAAGTCCAAATCTGTTCTTACCCAGGTTTTTTTAATGGTGAATTCCACTCATTCTAAACTGGATGCGCGTTCTCGCGCAAGGCATTTGCATACAGAGACACGCCTCGCGGGCTCATTATAATACGAGAGCCGTGGGTCTGCATTGTATAGAGCGGATCCCCCGGCCGCATTAAGGGCTGGACCGTTTTGCGATGGATCAAAATTAGATAGGAATCAAATGTATTGTCATCATACAGCACCTATAGCTATATAATGGAATAGACTGTATTAATATAGTAGTAATATAATAGTAGTTGGCTAGTTGCGCGCTTCTGGCCACCTCCCGCAGTGCGCGCATACACACGTACTGTATACAGTACGTGCAAAATGAATCGTTCCAGCAAAGAACTGTAGGCTTTGTCTATATACTGAACAACTGTGCGTTGTCAAGAGCCAATTGCACAGGTTGCCTCATCTCATCTGGCTCTGCAAATAGATCTAGAGTCTGAATATCTCCTCATATATAGCCTGCTGATGACTGACACATCTCTCTCAAATCCATTCTGAGAACAGAATGCAGTGCCCGCGACACGGGTCTTGATTGATTGATTGATTGAAAAATGGATTAACAGATTGCAGAATGGGTACAATACAGTACAGCTCAATACACACAATTGTTAAGGGGATGCAGACCAGAGAAAGACGTTCGTCTTGTTTACATCAGGGTCCCCCATTTTCAATTCATCATAACATATGACATACATGACATACAGATAGACAGTACTGCTACATCTATACATTTATGACATACCAGATTTACAAATACAGTACTGTTTGTGATACAAAAAGAGTTAAAAAAAAGAAGAGAGTATATACATTTGACGAAGAAACTGTACATTGGAGGTAGTTTGGTGGGTGGGGTGGGGTGGGGGGGATGGGTAGGCGGGGTGGGGGTAACCGTACATTGGATTATCGACGAAACCTTACTTGGTCCAATAAGAGGGTCTCGTGTATTACTGGGTTTAAGTTAGTTGTTTATTTATTTATGTTTTACTGTTTGCATACGAGGTGGTCTACAAATGTTCTTGATAACAATCTAGTGGTCCGCATAAAACAGAAGTTTGGGAACCACTGATATAGACGATCTCTAAATATGCGTTCTATGCTACGTATACAGTACTGCATATCTGTATGTCAGGTCATAAATGTCATGATATATATCTGTATGTCGTGTATGTCATAAATGTCATTATGAATTGAAAATGGGGGACCCTGATGTAAACAAGACGAAAGCCTTTCTCTGGTCTGCATCCCCTTAACAATTGTGTGTATTGAGCTGTACTGTATTGTACCCATTCTGCAATCTGTTAATAAAATCTTCAATCAATCAATGGCCTGGGCGGCCAGAGCATAACTGTTCTAACAGTAATATATAATCCATTTCCCCTTTTATGTCAGATAGTGCAAAGTTTAGTTTTATGTCATCTTGACTATTGCTCTGCGATGTGGTCATCTGCTGCCAGTGGTGACCTCAGGAAGCTCCAGGTGGTCCAGAACAGGGCAGCACGGTTGGTACTGGGCTGCTCACTAAGGTCTAATGTGAGCCGTATGCATGCCCGCCTCTCTTGGCTTAACGTTGAAAATAGATTGTCTTTTAATATACTTGTGCTGTTCAAGTTGGTCATGAGCAGTAAGACTCCTGTTTTTATACATAATCAGATTGTTTTTAGTAATACTGTGCACGAGCATTACACTAGAGGTTCCAGTAGTGGGCAGCTTGAATTGCCAGGTCCTAGAACCAGCGCTCTGGGGAGATCTTTTATTTTTAGAGCATTAACTCTGTGGAATGGCCTGCCTCGGAACCTCTGCTGCATTTACAGTAGATTCACTTTTAAAAAGAATCTTAAATTGTGTTTAAATAGTTTTTAACACTGTAAAGTGGTTTTTTGTTTTTGTTTTACACTAATGTAATTTTAGCTATATTAATTGTTACAGTAGGTTCATTATGCATTGTGTGTACTGACTTTTAATAATTTTGTTTTTTTGCAATGGTGATTGTTTTTGTGTTTTTTTGTGTGTGGACCCCAGGAAGACTAGCTGGTTGCTATCGCACCAGCTAATGGGGATCCATAATTAAAAAAAAAATAAAAAAAAATGTCAGCACGCGATAAGTTATAATAATAATAATTATTATTATTGAAAAGTTCTGTATTTTTAAAGTCGTATTTGGGGGTAATTAACCAATGGTATGCTTTTTTATTTTATTTTTATTTTGAGTAAGAGTTTCTTATTTCGGTGCTCTCGACCACTCTTATAATTTGTTCTTGCCTGAGAAAAAAGCAACAATAAGAAAACTTTGCTGAATCCCAGGTAAGAACAAAGTAAGAGGAAATGCTGAACGAAATCTGGTCTTATATCACTTCATGCATGAGGCCCAATGTGAGCATAGCAAAATATGAGATTTCAATGCCCCTTACCTAAACAGGTTCGATATTCAGAATTGTTTGGATGTTGAGAGTCTATCATGACTTAGCTACCAAACTTGGCACACTGACAATCATGTCCTTATACAAAAGGTAATTTGTTCCTATCCATCTTACACGTGCATTTCTATAGTTGTTCTTGCTAATAATAATAATTCTGCATATATACAGTATATATATATTTTTTTGCTTTAACTAAAATGTTAAACCCTGTTTTATATACAGCTCTAGGACCGGACAATATCATGTAGCATAAACTGGAAGCTGCATGGTTTGCAGTTAGTGAGCCAGAACTAAGTGGTACATTAAATACAAATAGTTTTCACCATTTAATTGTAGGCCTACTATGCTAATGGTAGCATGGTAGCTCCAGTGCATAGCCAAGATACATAGCATGCTAGTCTTGCTAAGTAGTTATATATCGTATTTGCTTATCGCGTCCCGCTCTGAGCCTTATGAGATACCCCTTATCTCCTATGATACCTACTGTATCCCCAACGAACAACTACATGCACCCACACCTGTATGGGGCGCCGCCCCTATGGAGGCGTAGCCCATATAACCATGACTCTGGTCACCAAACACCCTTCCTCTATTTTCGTTCCAGCGTACTGGCTGCGTGCACCATACGTAACTAGCAGGATGAAAAAGATCAGAGTCATAATGTTGAAAGCTTACCGGAGGTTACTGGCCCCTGGCATCTTCGACGCATGTTTTCGTCGACACGACGGGCCTATGTTGATGTTCCTCGTCTGATGACAGCAGATCGAGGTTCAGCTGTACAAGATTGGCTGTCGGGCCAGCTTGTACCCAGGTAGGCCCTGTGTCTTTCAGGCATGGGTATTAGTGTTAGTAATGCTGGTTTGTTTTGTTACACAACCATGTTGTGTGTTGGCGCCGGGGGCAGGATGGTTTGGTGAACGTTCACTGCAGGGAACGGTTTCCAAGCTGTCTTGGGCGTGCTACTAAACATCTAATGCTATGCTACATGCTATCGCTAATGCCACATGCTACCACTACTGCTAACTGCTACGCTGTTCTAATGTCTCCGCCATGAGATGTTGTCACTTCTCCCTCCTCTTGCCCGGTTCATCAATGAAGGTCAGTCGGTAGCTGTTGTGGGTTTTTTTGCTGAGTCCTATTTACCTTTTTTCGGGTAAATGGGTTGACAACAGGGTAGGCCGTGGCTAGGTATCCTAGCCAGGTATGTTACCTTGTGTTCCGGCGGGGTCTATGGAACGGTGTCCCCATCTGGGGCGATGCGTGAGCTCGGCGGTGTAGCAGTAGAGCTATATTACTGCAGGATGGGACTTAACGGCGGGTTATGGCTCAGCTGGCTAGTTCCTATCCACATTGGCGTCGGGTAGTGGGGCTATGGGTCCAGCCGACATGGTAAACATGTTGCGTGTCTGTGCGCAGGCGGTTGTTGATCTGGGTCCCACATCGCCTCACGCTAGGCTGTAGTAGTATAGGGGCAGGGCCACCTGGGAGAAATGTGAGGCCCTGTGCGAATTTAAACGCGAGGCCCCCCACCCCCTGAGGCGGCCCTGTGTAGTGGGCTATTGTTTCGTTCTGTCACTCTGCTATGAGAAGGTCTGTCTTGCTACAGTTTTCTCTCCTCTCAACCATTCATACTGACGGTCAATCGGTATACTGGGGGAGTAGTGCGGGGGGGGCTTTGTTTACCTTTTTTGGTAAATGGGCTAAGCTAGGGCTGGTGTGCTGTTGTGAATATTTTGAATGAAGGCGGGACTAGTTCGCTCTGGTCCGCCTCCCCTTAACGTTGTGTGTATGGGTTTGCTCATTCTACAGTATTTTGTGGTTTAGTTCTTTTATTCATTTAACCCTTTCATGGTGCACACCACAGTGGAGGTTGCTGTTTGCAACCACCACTGGTGCTCCGTGTTAACATCAGTCCTTTGTTTTTGACATATTGAAACAGTGCCCCGCCCGGCCGACGCCATGGGTGGGTCGGCCTGGCGAGTGGCTGGTGGGCTGTTAAAGCTTGTACCGCCACGGTATGGAATTGGCAACGATTAGAACTGTGTTCGAATTGCTGTTTTTTTTTTTTTTCTATTAAAAAAATTGTGTCTGGTGGCGGGGCCTTAAGGGCCAGCCGACGTCGACACATTGCGCGAGGTTGTTGACGTTATTAGCTTTGACCCAGCCGCAAGCTATAACCGCTCAGGGTTCCCCTCTCCGCAGGGGATTTTGGTCTTCTGCTGGAGCGCGGGCGGTATTGTCCTAGGCCCTACACCGCCTCACACCGCGCAGCCAGAAGAAGAGAGAGCACGGCCTCGTCAGCGGCGATGACGAGGCCCTCGACAGACGGCCATGTTTTCCCCCGCCGGAGGTATCCTGGGCGTTGATTCGACAGGTGTCCACAAGGCCGACAGCCTTGGCGGCCGAGGGATCGGCCATGTAGGATGGGTTCGGCTTGAACAAACAAGCCGGTACCGTCCTGCCGCGAGCAGCTCGCTCTCCGATCACTCCCTTCCCCAACACCAGCGGAAAAAGTGGGCTCTGATTGTTTCCTTTGGCTGCGGGCCGCGTGCCTTCGTTGATGCGCGGGCGGCCCCCCTTTCGCTTCTCATGGGGACAGGGGCTGACACCCAGTTGATGGCTGAGCCTGGGTCTGTCCGTGAGAATGTTGTGCTGTCAAGCGGCTCCCACACCTTGAGCTGTGTTGGTTGAGCCTGGTGTTACGTCTGTCAACTTAAGTGTTGTCAGCAGGGGGGCTCGAAACCTTTTGAGGCACACAGTGCGGGCTTCCCCGGCCTCGCCTTCGCCAGGCCAGGTATCATGTTGGTGCCTCCCACTCCTGAAATATTGGCAAGTGGTCGCAGGCACACGTGATTTGGGGTGGTAGTAATATCACTGCAGGGCTACGGTGTGTAGGAACCCATGGGGGCCTTACACCTTGCATGTCCGGCTGCAGAACAACTCCTCAGCATGTTCTGGAGGGGTGTTCAGTGGGGGGGCTTTTTTCATCGGAAGCCCCCCGTATCAGACCGGCCCTTTCTGTCGGGGTTCCCCCTTGGGTGCGATTGCCTCGTGGGTGGTGTCAGGGTCAGATGTTCCGACACGGAACGCGCTGCTCGCACGGTTCCAGGGTTGGCTACGCACAGCGGGGGGACCGGGCCAACTATCTACAGTTCCTGGCGGACCTGCGCCCACGTGACGGCGGGTGCGTTGGGAGTGTCGTCACATATGACTACGGCAGTACCATATGTCGAGGTGGATGGAGAGAACGCTGAGGCGGGGACTTGTGTTTACACAACCCCACCCGTTTTCAGGTTTGGTACAGACCCTATTGTCAGGGTCTCCAGCAGTGACAGCTCTGGTCAATGAGATCCAATCTCTGTGTTCTCTGCCTGAGAAGTCGGGAGGGAGGGGTGTAAGACCCAGGCTGGACCTGTCCCATGGGAAGGTTCAGCATTTTTTGGATCGTCTCCTACCTGTTGAACACTGTCAGGTGGGGGTCTGGTTCTCCTCCATAGACCTGTAGGATGCGTATGCGCATCTCCGATCTTCCATCCTAGGGCTTACCTACGCTTCCTTTGCAGGGTTAGCGTATGAGTACCAGAGGCTGCCGTTCGGTTTTCTCTGGATCCCCGCATCTTCACCAAGTGCGTGGAGGCCGCACTGGGGCCTCTGCGTCGTCAGGGGTTACGGAGTGTTCTGCCCTGATGATGTTCTGGTCCTTCGCGGTCAAGGTGGATCGTCAGGTCTCGTACCAGGCAGGTCTCTACCAGCCTGGGGTTGCTGTAGACTGGATGTAGAGTACTCCTCTTCCCAGTCAACGGTTGGAGGGCTATGGGCATCCATCTCAGAGCGTGTTGTCAACACGCTCGGGAGGTTCCGTCCTAGGACGGTTACGGCGCTGTCTCACGTTGCGTTTTCACCGACGCCTCCCTCGCTGGTGACGCGTCGGGCCAACGCAGTAGGGGGCAGCTGGCAAACCATGCTGCCCGGTCTGCGCTACGTTCAATGTGTTGGTGTTGAAAGCGGTCCTTCTGGTCCACAAATGGTATTGATCAGGACGGACGATACGACGTCAGTGTCGTGTATCGACAGACAGGGAGGGGTACGCTCCCCCTGTCTGCACCAGGCGGCGGGCGGCTGGCTATGGGCGTCCTCCATCTGCGCGGCCTGAGGGCTCCCCACAACCCCGGCAGGGAGAATGTGGGTGCAGGTGTACTGTCTCGGGGCGGTCCTCATCCTGATGAGT
>NC_140183.1:69278858-69282195 GCF_963971535.1 Notolepis coatsorum
AGCACATAATATAGTAATATAGTCCAAAAACAGTGTATTGTATTGGGCATCCTTAACTCATTCAGCGCCGTGGGCCTAGCCCATCTTTGTTCCTTCTGCGCCACCACTCTAAGAGATAGGGATGAGTGGCGGTGTTTGCAGGGCTATATCTATATTCTATATTATTGCTATGGATACAATACTATGGCTCATTTGACATCAACTATCCATCGTTCAATATGTGAAAAAGAATGATTGATCAAAAAATCATTCTTTTTCATACCGTGGTGAATATAAGTATAGTTTCAGCTAATTCCAGAAAACGGCTCTATGGACACACTACTATTTTCAAATCAAATGTATATATGTATATATAGTAGGGATGTTTGATATTGGCTTTTTTACCGATATCCGACATACCGATATTGTCCAACTCTTAATTTACGATACCGATATTAACCGATACTGATATATGCGGGTTTCCCCCCCCAAAAACACAACATTATGCATACTTTTCACAATCAATTAAATAAGAATTTGTTCTTACTTGCTTGCCTGGGTAAATAAAGGTTAAATAAATGTAAAAAAGAAAAAAATTTAGACCAATTTTGAAATTTGAAAACCGATAGCCTACCGATAATTTCCGATATTACATTTGGGGGGGGGGGGGGGGTTTGATGCTTTGATCGTCACCAACGGCATACGTTCTGGATGTGAAATCATGGTTGGATCAAAGCAGGATTGGTACAGGTAGTAAAAACAACACAAGCAGTGTAAACCAATAGGTCAATATAATTTACTATCTAACTAACTGAAAAATATATTCACTAAATTCACAGTGTCACATAAGGTGCAGTATGCCTAATATAATAATATAAGGTAGTGTTATAATTTACTATCTGCTGAAATATACATTGTTCACAGTATCACAGTATCCACTGAAATATACATTATTCACAGTATCACAGTATCCACATAAGGTGCAGTATGCCTAAGGTAGTGTTATTGTCCTCCTAGGGTTCCTATTAGTCCTAGGTCAATGTCTGGCAGCAGTCGCTGCCCCCTGTTGTGGAGCCTGGATGCCGCTAGTCGCTGCCCACTGTTGTGGAGCCTGATGGCCGCTGGTATGAAGGACTGTCCGAGGCGGTTAGTTGAGTGTCGGGGGGGTATGAGTCTGTGGATGAACGTGCTTCTCATCTTGACTAGCTCGTCGTAGAGGGGGTGGTAGGGGTTCTCCATGATGGCAGCCAGCTTCCTTCTCATCCCCCTCTCTGTCATCACCTCTAGTCTAGGTAGCTCGACTCCCACCACGGAGCTAGCCTTCCTCACCAGCTTGTTGAGCTTGTTGGTGTCCCTTGAGCCTCCCCAGCATGCCACAGCATAGAAGAGGACGCTGGCCACTACAGACTGGTAAAATGACTGCAGCAATCTATTGCACACGTTGAAGGACCTGAGTCTCCTCAGGAAGAACAGCCTGCTCTGTCCCTTCCTGTAGAGGGCCTCTGTGTTATCCGACCAGTCCAGTTTATTGTTCAGGTGTACCCCAAGGAACTTATATGAGTCCACCACCTCCACCTCCACCCCTCGGATGGTGATGGGAATCGGGTGGGGCCTCTTCTTGCCCCTCCGGAAGTCCACCACCAGCTCCTTGGTCTTACTGGTGTTGAGTTGGAGGTGGTTGCTGTCGCTCCACCCCACAAAGCTCTCCACCAGGGCTCTGTACTCCTCCTCATCATCGTCGGTGATGTAGCTTACAATGGAGGAGTCGTCTGAGAACTTCTGCAGGTGGCACCCGCTTGAGTTGTGGCAGAAGTCTGAGGTATAGAGGGTGAATACTGTACCTGTAATAGTACAGTAGTCCACACCCACATGTGCATTCAGTTAAGTTGGAATATGACTGTAAAACAGTTCAGTTTGTCAGGTACATGCAACACAGATTACAGTGTTTACATCTGTCTGCTTGAGAAAATACCATGTTCTGCAATAAAAATTATTGAAGTGAGATGAACAGAATTAACTTTATTTTATTAGATAAGTTTCAAGTTTCAAGTTTAAAGTTTCTTTAATAGTTGTCATACAGAAGTACAGAATACTTTTATACAAAATGCTTCTTACTGTTACGCTCCAGAGACTGTGCAAGACAAGATAAGTATGAAATAAAATAACATAGTATAGCATGTAATTTAGAAGTAAAAAATTAGGTCACAGTGTTCAGTATAGACATATGTACAATGTTCGATGCAGAATAGACGTAACTGAGTTACCATATAATATACAATATACTATGCAGTGTACTAATATACAATACTATATAGTGCAAGGCAGAAATGGGATGAGGTGCAATTTAGTACAATTTACAGTAGGTGTACGAGTTGTAGTGCAAATCCTTTACCAATAAATTAAAAGTGTGTTTGTGTGATCTAAAGTGTGGAGAGTGGGTGCTGCAGTGTGTTGTTTGTTTAAGTGAGTGTGTGCGTGTGGGTGTGTGTGCTGTGTGCATTTGATGGTTGTTGCATAGTGTTTATTGTTTGTTTAGCAGCCTGATGGCCTGGGGATAGAAGCTTCTTCTAAGTCTTTCTGTGCTCGCCTTAAGACTCCGGTATCGCTTGCCTGACCGCAGCAGTTCAAAGAGGCAGTTGTTCGGGTGGCTGGAGTCCTTGATGATTCTCTTAGCCTTCCCCCTGCACCGCTTGTTGTAAATGTTCTGGAGGGTGGGAAGCCCCCTCCAATTGTGCGTTCGGCTGAACGTGTCACTCTTTGTAGTCTGCTACGGTCTTGTGCAGTGCTATTCCCAAACCAGGAGGTGATGTTGCCAGTCAGGATGCTCTCTATTGTACATGAGTAGAAGTTCTTAAGGATCTTCTGACTGACTTGGAACTTCCTTAGGCGCCATGTTGACAGTTTTACTTTTCAGTTAATTTTTTTTTAAATAAATTGATAAGAAAATACATAACAGAAAATATCTCAATATTCGTGATATATCGAGTATCGCGGCTCAAGTATCACGATAGTATCGTATCGCGAGGTCTCTGGCGATTCCCACCCCTAAAACACATGCATCGGGGGCATTGGACGCGTTTCAATGTCATCGAGTGAACCGCTAGACGCCTCACCAAGAAAACTGCGCCTGGAGTGAATTAAACGTAACACCGGGTGTGAAAAAAAGGTTTCGAAGGGTGGGCAACCTACCAGGATGCGGCCGTATTGCACTCTAGCGATCTCAGAATGATTCCCTATGGTAACCTCGGGTCTGACGCTGATTGAGTTAAAAAATAGCATTCTGCAAGAAATAACATGTTTTTCTAGTTTTTCTTCAAATAGTGCATTTATCAGAGGAGGTTTTGCTCTTCGGCGATCG
>NC_140183.1:69282395-69306742 GCF_963971535.1 Notolepis coatsorum
ATCTCAGAGCATCGATGTGTCATGGGAACGTCTGTTCTATGCATAATTCTATTTCTATGGTCCATCTTTTCATCCATCATCTCTCTGTCTCTGCCTCTCTCTCCCTCTCTCTCTCCCTCCCTCCCTCCCTCCTTCCCTTCCTCCCACCTCCTCCCTCAGAGGGTTAGCACTTGTCTCCCCAGAAAGAGAGACTCCCCGTCTCTCTCTCTGAGCCCCTCTTGATAGCCAAAGTTAGGCAGCAGCTGCTGGAAAATACAGGACTCCTTTTGCCTGCTGCGTGTGTGTGTGTGTGTGTGTGTGTGTGTGTGTGTGTGTGTGTGTGTGTGTGTGTGTGTGTGTGTGTGTGTGTGTGTGTGTGTGTGTGTGTGTGTGTGTGTGTGTGTGTGTGTGTGTGTGTGTGTGTGTGTGTGTGTGTGTGTGTGTGTGTGTGTGTGTGTGTGTGTGTGTGTGTGTGTGTGTTCTTACATGCCTATTAAGTGATTACCTTGAAGACCTGCTTGCACATACCAGTGTCCGTTTTGGCAACTGCTAAGGTTAAACCACACAGACTATTCTCCTCATGTTATATACCACTGACCCCCAACACCAACACAGTTGTTGTCACACAGACACACACACACACACACACACACACACACACACACACACACACACACACACACACACACACACACACACACACACACACACACACACACACACACACACCACACACACACACACACACACACACACACACACACACACACACACACACACACACGCACACACACACACACACACACGGTAGAGTCCCTGGTGGGAGACAGCAGGGGTGCCTACCACACAAGGCTTTGCTGTGGTCCATCTCATTCTCTGGATGGATACAACAGTGTGTCAAAGGCCACATTCCTTCTCACACGCATCATCAGGACAGGCGTGGACACACACAAACACACACACACACACATGCTATGATGCCCCACTAGGAATGAACTCCAACGGTCCTTAAAGCTTGAGATTCTCCCCTCTGTTGCAGAATTTAAAACCTTGACCTCCAACCGTCAATCAAGCTGTGCGTGTTTTAATTGATTTGTTATCCTTATTTGTTTGCCTCGCCTTGTTGTCTTATTGTTATGATTTGTGACTATAAATGAGGGAAACCTCAGTTGCCTTTCGAGTTTAAATATGGTGTAAATAATGGTACATATTGATTTACGAGGCAATTATCTGTCTCCTCCCCTCTTTTTTTTTACGTTCTCAAAGTCTGCTCCTATTGTCCATTCCCAATGTTCGTACAGAAATGGGAAAGGGATCATTTAGTTATTCTGCTCCCTCGGCTTGGACCATGTTACAGAATGACCTGAAACTCTCTGGCTATGTAACATTGGATGCTTTTAAATGCCTCGTGAAGGGACTAGAGGTTGAATCAATGGTCTGTTGTTGTTTTTAATTGCCCTAATAGTCTATAGTTGCTGCCTGCCCTGCTAGGTTGCCTCTGGCTCTGATATTGGTTGTTAAGTGTATTTGTGTAATTTGTTGTTCTTTTTTGTATTTATGTGCAACTTTTGTATTCCTTTGCTGCAGATTGTCTTGGCCAGGTCTCACTTGAAAAAGAGATTTTGAATCTCAATGTGACTTTCCTGGTTAAATAAAGGTTAAATAAAACATTTAAAATAATAAATAAAGGTTTGAAATTAAATTAAATTAAATTCAAATTAAAACGACACGTAAGCTACACTTATTTGTGAAGGGTACTGGGCTCCTGTGTGCTGTTTAAACTACCACTGCAATAATAGAGGGAAGCCAATGGCCATCACCAGAAGCTACATGCAATACTTTCCAGCATCAAAGACTTTTCTAGGACCATTAAATAAAGAAAATGTAACCATAGAAACTATAAAACAAATATAGAACCCAAAAATATAACTAATAAAAAGAAAAAACACTCAAATCCTTTCCAACATCTACTTCAGCCTCCACATTAAAGCTCTCTATTAATCCAGCCCTGTAATCCCCCCGTGTCACTCATTCACCCTGCTGCTGGATTACAACATGAACAGTGAGGTACTATGCTGGTGGTCACTGCCGGGTAACCCCTCATCTGGATAATATAGGGAATGTGTGTGTGTGGGTGTGTGTGGGTGTGTGTGCGTGTGTGTGTGTGTGTGTGTGTGTGTGTGTGTGTGTGTGTGTGTGTGTGTGTGTGTGTGTGTGTGCGTGCGTGCGTGCGTGCATGCGCGTGTGTGTGTGTGCGTGTGTGTGTGTGTGTGTGTGTGTGTGTGTGTGTGTGTGTGTAATGTTTTCTCTCCATTGTGCCTACCTGGTGAAGTAGAAAATCCCTGTTAGGTGGTCTGGCTGGTCTTCTGACAGTGTGCTCAAAGGGACCGGAGCCTGAAACAATGAAAACAGTGAATTAATAAAAGAAATAAGCCCCTGTGTCTTATATAACTGTTAGTGAAAGAGCTGAGGAATCCACAGGAGGGAGAGAGGGAGGGGCTGAATAGAGAGAGAATGTCTCACAATTACTCTGCTCTCTCTGTCTCTGTCTCTGTCTCTGTCCCTGTCTCTCTCTCTCTCTCTCTCTCTCTCTCTCTCTCTCTCTCTCTCTCTCTCTCTCTCTCTCTCTCTCTCTCTTTCTCTCTCTCTCTCTCTCTCTCTCTATCTCTCTCTCTAAAGTAAAGAAACTATCTGAAATGGCAGTTAGACCGCGAAGACACTAACACATCGAAAGCAATTCTACTCAAGTTTGTTTTAGTCAGGACGACAAATCCCACCTGTAGTAGGGCCAGTTAAGGGCTTTAAGTTAAGTCGAACCGTTATGTATCCCCTTGGGGACATGTCAGGGGACAGGGGGTAGGAGCAGTGGGCAGCCACACATAGTGCAGGGGGCCCGGAGGACCAGCTCCAGTTGTAACGCCAGTACCTCAGTCAAGGGCAACGACAGGAAACCTAACGTCTTTCTGTGTGAGAGGGAACCGGAGGAAACCCCGGAGGAAACCCCGGAGGAAACCCACGCGAACACAGCAAGAACGTGCAAACTCCACACAGAAAGGCCCCCCCTGCTGGTCTAACCCCTGCTGGGGTTTGAACCCAGTACCTTCTGGCCGTGAAGCAGCACGGCTAACCACTGCGCCACACAGTCACACAGTTACTCACTGTACTTGTAATCGTTGTACTATGAGATATTCTCTTTTTAAGCAAAACCCCTGATCGGACCTCATTCCACACCTCTCTCCACAGCCGTGCCTCTGATCCTCCTCTTGCTTGCTACAGGGATAAAATTGAACTTCAATGTGAACAGGCTGACTCTAGAGCTATGTGGCAGGGCCTCAGAACGATGACAGATTACAAAGGCACCTCCCTCAAACTGAACAGTGACATCTCCATAGAGAATTATCTCAATACCTTCTATGCGAGGTTTGAGGCTGTGAATAACAACACCAGCCTACAAACCACTGCAATAGAGGGGGGGGGGCTGCTGATGGAGATTCAGTGTTCAGGATAACAGAACATGAGGTGAGGAGGACCTTTAAGAAAGTGAATATCAGGAAGGCAGCAGGACCGGACGGCATCCCCGGCCGCGTCCTAAAAGTCTGTGCCGACCAACTGGCCCCGGTATTCACTGACATATTTAACCTGTCCTCTGTCCTTAGAACAGGCTGTCATCCCCACCTGTCTGAATAAGTCCACCATTATCCCTGTACCCAAAAAATCCAAGCCCAGGGGAGGAAACTAACGTTTTGGCTTACCAGCCAACTGGCGAGTATCTGATTTTTTTTACCAGCCAAACAGATTTTTTACCAGCCAAAAATAAATCGATAATTGTGATAAGTACTTCTTTGTATGTCTTTGTCTAAATTGATTTTCAATCATAGTAATAATCACACCGTGTCTCTACTCTTTAAAATATGTATTAGCATAAAACATTAATAACAGTGTCTATACTCTTCACAATATTAGCATAAAACATATTAACATGAAAGAGGGATCTATTCTGGACTGGGTTGGGCTGAACTGGGCAGTGAAAGATGCTGGGTTGGACTGGGTTGGGCAGTGAAAGAAAAAAACCAAAGTATGTTGTGAAGTGTATAGATAGATGTGAAATGTATAGATGTAGCAGTATTGTCTATCTGTATGTCGTGTATGTCATATGTTATTATGAATTGAAAATGGGGGACCCTGATGTAAACAAGACGAAAGTCTTTCTCTGGTCTGCATCCCCTTAACAATTGTGTGTATTGAGCCGTACTGTATTGTACCCATTCTGCAATATGTTAATAAAGTTTTCAATCAATCAATCAGGTTAACTTTGAACCTCGGTTCTCAATGTTGTGTATGCATCTGGGTAGGCATCACAACGGTGTTCACTGTGCCTTTAAGACGGCAAGGTGGTCTTACGACAGTGCTGTGAAGTACTGTCAAGTGTTGTGGTAACGTCAGTTGGGTTGGTGTGCTGTTGTGCACTGGTTGAGCTAGCCCCTTTCGTGACTGCGATGTGCAAGCCAGGGGCTTTTGAGCATGAAATAAAATGTCTAACCTTACGTCGTAGTCCGGTGCATTTTTGGAAACATTATAGTCATAACAGATACACCTAGCTAACATGGGGCTGGCTGCTTTGAGCACACACACACGCGCACACGGGGCTAACGTTAGCTAGCAAGCAGCTATAGCTAAAACGCTAACTAGAAGCTAACCACTGAATACAGTTCCAATAGACTAACATTACACCTCTGTGATTTAAATGTGTCCTTAGTAACTTATACTCGAGGGTTGTACTAGGGTTGGATGCAGTTCCCCGTTGGTCAGTCTGTCTGTTTTGCATCTTCTGCTGTGTTTAACGTTATCTGTTTGCGAGTGCTCCCTTGACTGATAGCTAGTACTGCGCAAACTTTTATTAAACATTCTATATGTCCGCGGGTTGGCCAGTATCACAGGAACTTTTATTAAACATTATATGTCCACGGGTCGTGTGCACTGTCAACTAAAGCGAGCACTCAGAAGACGCGCACCGTTTGCCAGTGACCGTGATTGCAGAATGTTTTTTTTGTTTTATTTAGTTGCCAGACTGGCGAGTGGTCTTCATGAATCACTTGCCAAACATAAAAATACTCGCATTTGGCGAGTAAAGTGGCCTAATTTCCTCCCCTGTCCAAGCCTGCTTGCCTCAACGACTACCGCCCTGTAGCTCTCACCTCCATAGCCATGAAGTGCTTTGAGAAGCTAGTGAAGGGCTACATGTGCTCCTCCCTCTCCATCAACCTGGACCCCCTGCAATTTGCATACCGCCCCAACAGGTCCACGGAGGACGCCATAGCCCATGTGCTGCACACAGCAGCATCACACCTGAACAAGAGGCAGGGGAACTATCGACTACAGCTCAGCATTCAATACCATAGTCCCCTCCAAACTCATAGCCAAGCTCAGGGACCTGGGCTTGAACTATGACCTCTGCCAGTGGGTCTTGGACTTTCTGATGGGCAGACCCTAGGAGGTGAGAGCAGGCAACTGCACCTCCTCATCCATCACTCTCAACATAGGGGCCCCCCAGGGCTGTGTTCTGAGTCCCCTCCTCTACTCCCTGTACACACATGACTGCGTGGCACAGCGGAACAACAACACAATCATCAAATTTGCTGACGACACAGTAGTGGTGGGCCTGATCTCTGCAAACGACGAGAGGGCCTACCTGGAGGAGGTTAAGCTTCTAGCGGGATGGTATCAAGAGAACTGCTTCTCCCTGAACGTCAGCAAAACAAAGGAGATTATTGTGGACTTTAGGAGGTCGGGGGTCAGGGACTACAGCCCCCTCAGCATCGATGGGTCACCGGTTGGGAGAGTGAACAGTTTTAAGTACCTCGGAGTCCACATATCCGAGGACTTGACATGGACCACACACATTGACAGTGTAATCAAGAAGGCACGACAACGCCTCTACTTCCTTAGGCGCTTAAGGAAGTTCAACGTGAGCCAGAATATCCTCAAGAACTTCTACTCATGCACAATAGAGAGCATCCTGACTGGCAATATCACCTCCTGGTTTGGGAATAGCACTGCACAAGACCGTAGCAGACTACAGAGAGTGGCCCGTTCAGCCGAATGCACAATTGGAGGGGGGCTTCGCACTCTTCAAGGCATTTACAACAAGCAGTGCATGGGCAAGGCGAAGAGAATAATCAAAGACTCCAGCCACCCAAACAACTGTCTTTTTGATCTGCTGCGGTCAGGCAAGCGATACCGGAGTCTCATGGCAAGCACAGAGAGACTCAGAAGGAGATTCTATCACCAGGCCATCATGATGCTCAATGAACAATGATTGCTCAATGAACAAGGCTTGAACAATGAACAATCGTAACAACCATCAAATACACTCACAGCACACACATCTACATGCACACACTCACTTTAAACAAACAACTCACTGCTGCACCCACTTTACCCACTTTAGAACACCTAAACACACTTTATATTTATTGGCAAAGAATTTGCACTACAACCCATACCTCATTACACCTTACTGTAAATTGTACCTAAATTGTACCTCATCCCATTTCTGCTTTGTACTGTATAGTATATAGTATATTGTATTGTAACTCAGTTACTTTCTACTCTGCATTGCAGGGTGCGAAATTAACGGGGGCTCGGGGCAAAATGCCCGTGAAAATGGACAAAATGCCCTCGAAAATCATTTAAGGGGGGCACAAAATGCCCCTGACAGTTTACTGGTGCGGGAGCTTGGTGCTGGATTAGCGAGAGGCGTGCAGCTGCGGAGCCGCAGAGCTCACAGTTGTGCCCGCACAGTGCAGTACTCCAATTCAGCCATTGGCAATTCAGCTATTGGGTGGGTGGCGCTGCGGAGCGGTCCCCAGACCGGACCTGATAGCGCCGCTGGCTCTGCGGCTCTGCAGTTGCATACTATTGGGATGAGTTTATCGCTTCGTTGGGAGGCAGAGGTTGTCGTTGGTTTCAGCTATCACGCAGTGTTGGGGGGCCGGGGGGAACAACAAGCCCCAGACAGTTTACTAATGATATATATATATATGGAGACATTATTAATGTCATTAACATTACGTTATCAAACATAGTATAAAAATTTATATTACTATTTATTTAACCGACGAGTGAAAGACGTGATTTATTAAATCTGTTTTGATCAGACGCCGATGTCAACGTCACTCTCCCCACCCTCTCACATTAGCAGGTGAGCAGCTCACCAGCATTTGATGGCATTTTGAAGACAGACAATGTGCAGCTTTCTATTGTGGTGGTGGAGGTTAGGTGCACTTTAGTCTGTGTTTGTAAATAAGTAATGTTTTTTTTTGTGTTGTTTTTTATGCTGTGCGTTTATGTGAATGTTGATTAGTGGTAGTTGAGCTATGGTTATAATTATGTTGTCATTTCGGATGTATGGAGGCACTGTATGCTTGGTTAAAGTTGTGAATGGAGGTGTATTCATTCACATGTGATCCAGGGACGTAGCGAGGAGTGGGCTGTAATTGGTTGAGATACGTCACGTGGTGTCAGTGAAACAGTAAACAAGAAGTTGCGGGGAATTTGACAGCAGCGAAGGGAAACGAGTGAGGACTGGTGAGTGAATGTGTGTAAGCGATTTGTTTTAAGAATGATAGTAGTATTGTGGTAGTTATTGATTGGATGTGTGTTTTGTTTCAAGGTTTGTAACCTGTTGGAGAAAAGAATTAAAACCGTTTTACAACTGAGTGGCATCCTGTCCATACCTTCACCCCAGCAGCGGGAGTAAAGCTGCACAGTTACAAACCACGGGCGGCGGCAGAAGAGTGGCTGAACGCGCCGTCAGATAAGGACAAAATAACCGAGGGATATGAGGTACTCCTGTGTCATTGTAAATGAAATAACTCGCGCATCAGGCCATACGGGCCAGCGAGCAGGAACTTTCACCTGGTTCAAATGCTGATACAAGCAGCTGACACAGCTGAGGACGCTAACGCAGCTGAACGAGTGAATGAATGAAAACGTTGTTTGACAGATGTCAGTGCTAACTACAAATGCGATCAGGAGTAATGCCAAGCTACTGAAACTGGCTATCAAATAGCATACCAAAGCTAACGTGGACAAACAATGAAGGCAGTTGATTGTTTGTTTGAGCATTTTATTAACAGATTGGAGAGTGGGTGCAATACAGTGCAGCTCAGTGCACACGGTTGCTGGGGGGATGTAGACCAGAGAGGACTTTCGTCTTGTTTACATCAGGGTCCCCCATCCAGTTGAGGATAAAAGCTATAGTTTGTTTACTAGCCCTGCGATGGTGCCAATCATATTATATAGGTGTATGCTGATTAGTAGCCCTCTAATTTCAAGACCTTTAGCTTAGTTTGAGTGTACCTGGGTGGCAAGCCGGCGGGAGAAGGTGAAACCTACTCCACTTTGTTTATTTGTATTGTTTTCCATTTTTGGGCGGTATCCCTGGGGGGACCTCTGGTGAGCCTGGTAACGCCGCTGAAGACTAGTTAGGCTAGGATAGTTAGGGAAGTAGCTTCTGAGCTAGTTTAGGCAGCTAGAGAGGGCGGAAGACACAAGGTAGATAAGGAGTTACGGGTACGCTCAATTAGGTTATTATTTATTAGGTTATTTATTATTACAATTATTTATTTTATGGTCAAATAAATAATAAATAAATAAAAATAAATAAAAATGGATCAATTAAAGAAAGAGAGGGCCAAAGTGAAGGCAGCTTTCACAAGAAAGGCCAACAGCATTTTGCGAATGGCGCCAACTATGCTGCGAGAGGAATTGAAAAGTGAGTGGAAATCCCTTTCTGAGGACGCAGAAAGGCTTCATGCAGCTAATTATGTGTGTGAGGCCTGTCTGATTGATGAAGCAGGCGACATGGAGGCTGTGGATGATAAAGCCAAAGCAGACTTGGAGAGGGTAACCATAGAGTGTGATACAACATTAAAAGAGGTGAAGCAGGCAATCCATTCCAACCTTTGGTCAAAATATGCAGAGACCGAGCTAAAAGCAGCCATTGGACGGGCAGAAAGAAGCTATGAAGGTGCGGGAGAAGTTAACCTGGAAACAATCACCTACGAAAATGGTAAAGAACAAGTCACACTCTTGGAATCTCTCATCACCAAGGCAGAAAGTCTGCTAGCTGTCTGGGAAGGGTGGATCCCTGAAGGCGCTGCGTGCGAGGTTAGAAAAAAGCTGCAAGTACTGGAGGACAAGAGAATTGACCTCTGGCGAAGGTGGGTGGTTGAATTCGGCAGGGTCCAGAAAGAGCAGGCTGATAGAGCCATTGAAATCAGGCTAAAGGCCGCCTCCGACATTGCAGAAGCTGAAAAAGGAGCCGCTGAGGCTGAAAGAAGAGCCGCCGAGACCAGGCTAAAGGCAGCCGAAGTTAGCGCTGGGTCTGAGGAGAGGGCCGCAGATGCCAGAGAAAAGGCAGCTGAGATCCAGTTGGTAATGGCAGAGGCCGCCGCAGAAGAGCGTGCCGAGCTGGCTAAGGTGCAGCGGAAAGCATGGGAGGTAGCACACAGCGCTAGCATAGCAAGCCTGGAAGCGAGAGGCTCACAAGCAGCAGCCATACAGAGAGTTCGCCTTCACCCAATACAGCTACCAAAGTTCAATGGTTGCATGAGAGACTTTCACCGTTGGCGAAGAGACTGGGAAAACCTCCAGCGACAGGGAGATCCATCTGGGTCAGCCGAAGTAAAGAAATTCCAGCTCCTAGACAGTGTGGAGGAGAGAATCATCAATGGCGTTAGGCTCTCAAGCTACGACACAGCTCATGATATGTTTAGGGTCCTTGAAAACCGGTTCGGGAATAAGACCACCATCGCCATTCAGATAATTGAAGAGTTGGAGAAGTTGCCGGTGGCAAAAGGTAACCAGCCGAGAAAAACAATAGAGCTCATCCAAGCTGTTGAGAAGGCCCTTACTGACCTGACAGACTTAGGAAATATTGGAGCTATAAAGAATCCACTTGTTATCAAAGCTATTGAAAGCAAACTGCCTGAATGTGAGCTGAGAAGCTGGCTCACCTTTAAAGCTGCACCTGTGAACAATGTCACCCCTGAAGGCCACTTTGACGCTCTCCTAAAATTCTTAAAAAATGAAGAAGTAGTCCTTGAGGCGTTGGTGCAGCTAAGACCCTCAGAAGTGTTCGAGAAGCCAAGCAAGCCAGAGTGGAAGACGTTCACACGAGCAACAGGAATGGTTGCGACTGGAGAAGAATGCAGCGTGTGTGGAGATGAGGAGCACGGAGGCAAAATGTTCTTCTGCAAAAGGTTCAAAGCGCTCAGTCTGGCTGAGAAGAGAGACGTCGTCGAAAGGAATGAAGCCTGCCAGAGATGTTTGACATCCCATCAGAGGGATGGAGAATGCAGCGACAGGTTCCTTTGCAGGAAGTGCTGCCAAAAGGGAGAGACCTCCGACCACCACTACCTCATGTGCTCTGCAGAAGGAGGGCAAAAAGGAGAGGAGAGGAGAATGGGAAGGCAAAGGGTGGAAACAAGCGGCGTAAACACAGGAACACTCTCAGAAGAGCAACAGAAGGCACTTGCTAACGTCTCCCCCGAAGCAGCGGACCAGATTTTAAGGGCATTCACCAACCAAACAATGTCAATGAGCACAAGCAGTAAGGGTGGTAGTCTCCGTGGAAAAAATGGCCTGAGGGAGCATCCTGTGCTTATGATGATCATGGAGGTCATGACAAACGGAGGGCAAACTATTGGGACCCTAGTAGACCTTGCGTCCGACACCAACTACATAACCCACCAAGCTGCCAAAAGACTCAGACTGAGAGGGGAGAAGATAACGTTGGTTGTGCATGGAGTTGGTGGGATGAAAGTGAGAGTCAAGACAGAAAGGTACCTGCTCAAGGTCAGGATGTGTATTTCAGAGGACACATGGAGTCCCCACCAGATAGTCTGTTATGGCCTGGATGAAATCGCCCGAGCAGGCAGAGTCGTCAGCCCGAAGCAGCTTAAAAGATTCTTCCCAGAAGTCAAAACGGAGGAGCTGGTCCGGCCAGAGAAGATCGAGCTCTTGATCAGCCACCGGGAGGGTCGGCTTGCTCCACAGCGGATGAAGAGAGTGGGAGATCTGGTGCTGTGGGACGGCCCGCTAGGGAAGACTGTGGGGGGAACGCACCCTGATCTGTTTGAGGAGATGGAGATGTCAATCCACAACTCTAAGACTCATTTTGCACACTCTATGAGAGCAAAAGCGATCACGGTGGAGGAGATCTCCTGCGAGCTGGTAAACACCAAAAGAAAAAGGGCTCAGAAACTGGACAAGGTCACGAGAGGAGTGGAAGAGATCCTCCCCGCTGGAGGCTTCTCTCTCAAGCCATGGGTTCAGTCCGGTCAAAGTGGGAGGCGTGAAAGAAGTCAGCCCAAGCAATCTGGTGAGGTTTCGAGTCTGGCGCTCGAAACCCTGGTGTTGCCCAATGCCAGAGAGGCTGTGTGTAAGGTTCAGCAGCTTGGCCAAGCTCTGTGGGGGGGCCATCAGCTGGGTCCGCCGAGCGGTGAACAAGTGGCGAATCCGAGGTGGAGCCATAGAGAGAGCAGAGTGGGAGGCCAAGCACTTGATGCAAGCAAAGAGTGTGCTGATAAAGATTTGTCAATTTTGTCGCTAACCATGGCTGAGAAATGTGTTGCATTAGAGGAAGAAAAGGCCTCTTTACATACTATGATGAAACGGTCACAAGAAAGTCATCAGTCTGAGATTAATTCTTTAAAAAGTGAATTGGATAAAGTATCAGCACAGTTGCAAATGACTGAGTACAGTCTTGAGGAGAGAGAGAAGATCCACCATGATGAGTGTGAAGGGGCCTCTGCCCTGAAGGGGAAAGTGGAGCATCTCCACGTACAGTTCCATAAAGAGTCAGATAAAGTGAGAGAGGCAGTTAACAAACATCATTGTCTACACAATGAATTGCAAGCCAAAGATGAGCAAATCAACTGCATCAACGTTCAAATAAGTCAAAGAAAGGAATTACTTGCTGGACTCGGTCAACAGCTGAAGGAGAATGATGCAGCCATTGCCCATGTCATGGATTCTGCCTCAATTGAAAGGCTGAAACATGCTGAAGAGAACAATGGTCTAATAGCACAGTTGGGAAGAATGGAATATGAGCACAGAAGCTCTCTGAGCAGCTGGAAACTACAACAGCCTGTTAGCAATGGAACTGAGATTTCAGTTTTACAGAATAAATGGAAGACATTACATCTCAAACTCAAGCTGTAACAAAATAAATATGTGAAATTTTTGTCCTTGAAGGGGCATTTCTTCATCTTCAAAAAGAGGGTCTGTCCTCGAAGCATGGGAGCTTGGGGCCGCTTCCGAGAGCTTTGTTTGGCAGCTAAAAAGGGAGTAGCATTCCCTGAGTCAACTCTGAACAGACTTGTGTCCACCACCAAGGGAGAGTGTTTATCTGTTGTGGTCTCCTTGGGTCTAAAGACCAGGATACCAAGTGGGAGGTGTGCAGCTTTCTATTGTGGTGGTGGAGGTTAGGTGCACTTTAGTCTGTGTTTGTAAATAAGTAATGTTTTTTTTTGTGTTGTTTTTTATGCTGTGCGTTTATGTGAATGTTGATTAGTGGTAGTTGAGCTATGGTTATAATTATGTTGTCATTTCGGATGTATGGAGGCACTGTATGCTTGGTTAAAGTTGTGAATGGAGGTGTATTCATTCACATGTGATCCAGGGACGTAGCGAGGAGTGGGCTGTAATTGGTTGAGATACGTCACGTGGTGTCAGTGAAACAGTAAACAAGAAGTTGCGGGGAATTTGACAGCAGCGAAGGGAAACGAGTGAGGACTGGTGAGTGAATGTGTGTAAGCGATTTGTTTTAAGAATGATAGTAGTATTGTGGTAGTTATTGATTGGATGTGTGTTTTGTTTCAAGGTTTGTAACCTGTTGGAGAAAAGAATTAAAACCGTTTTACAACTGAGTGGCATCCTGTCCATACCTTCACCCCAGCAGCGGGAGTAAAGCTGCACAGACAAGATGGAGCGTTTTTTATCAAACTATAAAAACACGAAGGAAAAAGAGTCTGAGAAGCAGATTCCCCAGGTCCTCAAATAAAAAAGATTAAAGCGGAGTACGATGGAGTCGTGGGGATTAGACTGGGTAGGGGTTGAGGAGGATGCTACCGGTCAACATATCATTTATTGCAAAGCTTGTCGTGAGACTCCGGCTGCAAACACGGCTAGTGTTCGAGGAGCTTGTGTGGATATTTTTGTCCGCGGGACGAAGACAGTAAAAAAATGTGGATGTAAGGATGTTTAATAACCATTTTCATCATAAAAATTCAGTGCCCCCGAAATACGAAAAAAAGCCCCCGAAAATCTATTAAAGGGGAACTATCTTATAAATGGCCTTTTTGAGTGTTTAGCATTGTTTCCTAGCTATGTGAACTTATATTAATATGATCTATGTCTCAAAATTCTCATATTGGTGCATTCTTCCAATTCTCCTCTCACAATATTCACCCTCACTGAACTGAGTCATCTGAAAATGTGATGATTTGTGATGTCAGAAAGACACCGCTGCATGTTAATGTTGAGATACAAGATGAGCTGCACACAGTGGCACCTGCACCTGCACCTGCACCTGCAGCCCAGGCTCAAAACGGCTTGAGATCTTGAGGTAGAAAAATGCTGTTTTTGAGGACTTGATTAGAAATACAAAACAATGAATTAAAAAAATATATATATTACAGAGGTGTTCCATAGACTCACAGGAATTGTGTAAAAGTGCCCAAATAGTGAAAGAAATAGTCAAATAGTTCCCCTTTAAGGGGGGCAAAAAAAGCCCTTGAATTTTAAAAAGAATTTCTAACCCTGCTGCATTGTACATTGTATATATGTATATATTGAACACTTTTTGTCTACGTACTTGACTCCTATTTTATACTTACTATACTTTTATACTTATCTATTTTTATCTAGCACAATCTCTGGAGCAAAACAGAAAGAAGCATTTTATATAAAAGTATTCTGTACTTCTGTATGACAACTAATAAAGAAACTTGAAACTTGAACTTACACATTATTTGTGTTTGTGTCCCTAGAAGTATCTATACAATTGACTCCGACATATCAGACATACTTCTTTACCGTATGCTCCTCTTACGTGCACATACACACACACATGCACGCACACATGCGCACACACACACAGAGACACACATTCTGAACATTCTTTAAATGTAAATTGAAAAGGGGGGTGGGGTTGGAGGGTAGCCTATGTGCAGTCGTCGCATTGGAAAGCTGCAGCAGTGATGATAATAAACATTCATATCCCGCTGCTACAGTGTGGAAAAATCGATACTGTGACCCTCCACGCCTTCATGAGAAGATACTCTGTATAGTGCGACCCTCCACCGCCATCATGAAAAGATATCTGTTGGAGACGCATGGCTGCGCGCCTCTCATCGCGCCGCGAATGAATGTATTCATCATGTGATGAGGTTGCGTTCTAAATGGGACAATCGCGCGGTGGTCTTGAATGTACAAACAGTTTATCTTCATTTGAACACTTACAGTAATGCATTCAGAGTGTGTGTTGTGTTGTGTGTGTCTGTGTGTGTGTGAGAGAGGAGAGATGAATGTGCAATTCTTGACTTTTATGATGGCAAAAAAATATTTAAAAAAATACCCACTTGTCTGCTGCATCAAATGAACAGATACAATTTATTTTATGTGGAAGCACATGGCCGTAAAGCTAAATGTTAGTTCTATTTCATTGATTCCACTGACTGCAGTAGTCAAGTGTGTACTTCCACGTCCCGGCTGCATCCATAAGAGTTATATCCGTGACAGGTAGTTGGGCCTACTTGTTCCGGGGAAAAGGGACATTTTGAATTGTTTGTTTTTTTGGTAAGTTTGCGGCCATTCAAGAGAGAGCCATAACAAGACTAGCCCCATCTCATTTTTACTGTGACAGAGTCAACACTGACCTCGTTCACAGCGCTGACATTCATAAACGTAATCTATACTTCTGCTGAAGCGGCGAGCGCAGAGACTGCAGCGCTCACGGAAGCTCTCAGGTGGACGTGTGGTGACATTTTGGGATGGCAGGTGCTCAACCAAAAGGAAAGGGCACATCAAAGGTGGACATTTTTTCTGGGAGAGTGTTTTTGCTGTGCTGTTTGACACTTTACCTCATATTCAGCCTCTGTCTCTTTCTCTCTCTCCCTTACTCTCCTTGGCAACTTGCAGCGTTGAGTCCTCAATGGTTAAATTATGGTCAAAAGCACGACATAAGGTAAATGGTAAATGGTCTCAGCTTTATCCAAAGCGCTTTACAATTTTTTGTTCCTCACATTCACCCATTCACTCACACATTCACACACCGACGGCGGAGGCAACCATGCAAGGTGCCAACCTGCTCATCAGGAGCAATTAGGGGTTAAGTGTCTTGCTCAAGGACACTTCGACACACTGCGGGAATCGAGCCGGGAACCTTCCGATCACCATGACTGCTTTACCTCCTGAGACCCTGACAGTAAGTGGAGACAACAGACCCCTGCATGATATATCATGGTGCAGGCTATGACAAAATACAGTATGCAATATTAATGTTATCACGGCAGGTAAAGAAATAGCCATGCCTGCTTCCTCTCCACACACACACACACACACACACACACACACACACACACGCACACGCACACGCACACGCACACACACACACACACACACACACACACACACACACGCACACACAAAGCAAATAAGGGAAAAATCAATGCTTGTCCCCCAATAAACACACAAAGAGTCCTAATGCAAAGCTTACAGATGGGAAACAATAGTTCGACTCACCCAGTATTTGCAGACACATGGCCATGAAACAACTTTTTTCTGTAGGTTATGCAGAACTCATTAGCCATTCCTTAGCAAATCCATGTTGAAAGAGCATAATCCACATCAGTAGTTTCAGATACAGTGACATCCCGCAGCCTCCAGTGCAGGGCAAAAAAAGAACCAACCTCTTCAAACGTGCTCGCAAAGGTCTGTCAAAATGAAACAAGCTCCAGAGAGGCTTAAAAACTCAACATAAAAACTTTATGGCTCTACAGCGAGCTAAGCAAGCTAGCTCTCACACTCATGAGATGGTAGTATAGACCACCGCAACACTTCCGGTATTCTGAAATCATGGGAGAGAGAGAGGGGGGAGAAAATGAATGAATGTGGAAGAGAGCCTTGACATTGAATGGTTGTAGCTACGGCTGTGGGGGGTGCTGGTGACATGATCCAATAGACTATTATACGGACCTGAACACGGAGAGACCCCAAGTCGATCTGAACTTTTTCGGCCCAGCTTTAGTCACTTTTCCGCACTTACTCCCGAACTCTGCATGTGCAATTTGATAAACCTAGATCTCTGGACAATCCAGAGGAGTTCGGGAGTAGCTTACCCTTGTTGTCAGAAAAGGTGAAATGCGTCATCAGTATGTAGTATAACAAAAATCCCTTCTAAGAAATATTTGCTGAATGACATTCTGAGTTTAAAATGTTAATATGTTTCTAAGATCCTAAACAATTTTACGTCTCACCCCATTTATTTGTTAAAGTCCCATGTCCGCTTATTTCCCCAGAGCTGGTGACGTAGGTCAATGTCTCTAGTTAGGCTGCCTTCATAGGCGGCATTAGCTATGTTTCACCCGCTTTCACCCGCCTGCTAGCAGGGCCCGAGATTGACAAAGCAAACGCACCCTGGACGGACAAAGCATAATGTGTGCACTGTGCCAATGTGCATAACTGATGCATGATGGAAATGCTTGAAAAGGCAGCCAACACAGAAATATGTTCACTGACAAAAATCTTTCACCTTGTAGAAGAAACCTCGCTCCTGACATAAACCAAGTAATGGAAATCTCCACAGTCTAGTTGAGCTGCGTCGCGGTGAGTTTGGCACAGTGGCTAGCTTCCCGCCTGATGCATGAATTCTCCTAAAACATTATATATTATCATTGGCTTCCTATTGTGATTCTGGGTGAGATAGAATACAATGCATCATATCACCAGAACCCTCATTAGTTGCTGTTTCATTCGGTATAGCACATCACTGTAGCATTATGTAGCATAACGATGTTAGGGCTGAAAAGTAAACAGCATCAGGGAGGTATATTTGAGTGTATGTCCATGTATTATCCACTACAGAAGGTTCACAGTACTTAACTGTCTATAGTGTGGTAGTGAAATGGTTAACCTTATAGTGTGGTAATGCAAGGGTTAACCTTCTATAGTGTGATAGCGAAATGTTTAACCTTCTATAGTGAATGAATGAATGAATGACTTTATTTGACAATATAAAAAATAAACATGTGACAGAAGAGCACAGTCGGGATATACTGCCAAGGATGAAACACAAAAAAGCTCAGAGCTTATTTCCATTGTGGTCCTTGTAGGGGGGTGGGGGAATGTGATGCTTAACACATGCATCATACAAAACGTGACATCACAACACATCACATATACCATTTAACATTTATATACATACAGACTCATACAACATGCAAGGGTGCCTTAAGCTAAGTGTCTAGGTATAGTCCCTTTTGAGCCATGTCTTCAGGCTGGACTTGAATCTAACGGCACTGTCTATGGTTTTCAGTTCACTGGGCAGACTATTCCAAAAGACAGCTGCTGAATATAAAAATGACTCCTTCCCCATACAGCTCCTGAATCTGACTGGCACAAAGTCAGTTGAGCTGCGCCTTGTTTGGTAAGCATGGGTGTCTCTGATTCGGTTGAAGTAATTGTTAAAGTACACTGGCACTACCCCATGCACTATTCTGTGAACTAGGCACATCCCTATCTGGTTTACTCTGTCTTCCACCTTAAGCCATCTCATGACCTCAAAGTGAGATGGGTCAAGGTGGGTTCGAGCAGGTAGCCTTAGTATTACCCTGATTAGCTTGTTTTGTGATGTCTGTAGTTTTATTTTCTGACTTTTGGGGGCACTGTTGTACCAGGAGCCACACGCATAGTCATAGTGACACTGTATGAGAGCTCCAGCAAGAATCTTCATCGCTGACTGATCTAAAAAATTAGAGATTCTGGCTAGGTATCTAGTCCTGTTATTTATCTTTGTAAGTGCTTGGTGAGCCATGCTTTCCCCTGATAAGCTGTTTTCCAGGACGCAACCGAGATATTTCACAGATGTTTTGTCTGTGAGAACAGTATCTCCTATTCTAATGTTAAAACCTGGCGATTTTCTGAGCATGACCTTTAACCCGAATAAAATTGACTCAGTCTTCCCCACGTGGAGGGACAGCTTGTTGTGGCCTAGCCAGTCGCTAACCTTCTCTAGTTCTGCACTCAATGTCTGCTCAACCACTTTTTTGTCTTTGTGAGACACTAGTAGGGCGGAGTCGTCTGCGTATAAAAAAAGGTCACATGAGCAAGCTGCTTTCAGGTCATTTATATACAGTAGAAAGAGGAGCGGACCCAAAACACTCCCTTGTGGGACCCCGCACTCTACTGTCCGAGGACTGGAGAGTACTCCGTTTATATCTACCACCTGTTGTCTCCCTGTTAGGTAGGAACCAATTAATTTCTGAGCTGCCTCATTAAAGCCTAGGGCCCTAAGCTTCATTAACAAGATGTTGTGATCCACTGAATCAAATGCCTTCTGGAGGTCTAACATTACCATTCCACAGAACTTTCCCTCGTCTACCTCTTTCCGTGTGGTAGCGAAAGGGTTAACCTTCTATAGTGTGGTAGCAAAAGCGTTAACATTCTACAGTGTAGTGTGCTAGTGAAAGGGTTAGCATTATATAGTGTGGTAGTGACAGGGTTAACCTAGTGTGGTAGTTAAAGGGTTAACTTTCTATAGTGTGGTAGTGAAAGGGTTAACATTCTATAGTGTGGTAGTGAAAGGGTTAACCTTCTACAGTATAGTGTGCTAATTAAAGGGTTAACATCATATGGGGTGGTAGTGAAAAGGTTAACCTTCTATAGTGTGGCAGTGAAAGGGTTAACATTATTATTTTTTTGTATCCACTTTTTCTCCTCTTTTTCTCCCATTAGCCTGGCCAATTCTTCCCTCCCCTGTATTGAATGTTGCTCGCATATGCCCCCCACTGGCCGGTTGTAGGGAGGATAGAAGCCTTGCATCATATGTCTCCTCCGATACGTGTGGAGGCAGCCTTTCACATCTTTTCACCTGCCAGCGCGGACTCTCATTTGGCGAGGTGTAACGTATGGGAGGCTCACACTACCCCCGCCATTTTCCTGTCTCTGCTGTGCAGGCGTCCCCCAACCGACCTGTAGGAGTCGCTGTCCACAATGTCCAGATTACCACCCATCGACTTTCACCCACTAACTCTGCCAATTGAGTTAGTATGACGGCCGGCCCAAGCCGGAGGCAACGCCGAACCCGGTATCTCATGCATTGGTGACAAGCGCAATGTCCGCTGCGCCACCCAGCCGCCTAAAGGGTTAACATTCTAAGGTATAGTGCACTAGTGAAAGGGTTAAAATTATATAGTATTGAAAGGGTTAACATTATATGGTGTGGTAGTGCAAATGTTAACCTTCTATAGTGTGGCAGTGAAAGGGTTAACATTCTACAGTATAGTGCACTAGTGAAAGGGTTAACATTCTATAGTGTGGTATTGAAAGGGTTAACATTATATAGTGTGGTAGTGAAAGGGTGAACCTTCTATAGTGTGGTAGTGAAAGTGTGAACCTTCTATAGTGTGGTAGTGAAAGAGTTAACCTTCTATAGTGTGGTAGTGCAAGGGTTAACATTCTATAGTGTGATAGTAAAAGGGTTAACATTATATACTGTGGTAGTGAAAGGGTTAACCTTCTATAGTGTGGTAGTGAAAGGGTTAACCTTCTATAGTGTGGTAGTGAAAGAGTTAACACTCTATAGTATGGTAGTGAAAGGGTTAACCTACAGTATAGTGCACTAATGAAAGGGTGAACCTTCTATAGTGTGGTAGTGAAAGGGTGAACCTTCTATAGTGTGGTAGTGAAAGTGTGAACCTTCTATAGTGTGGTAGTGAAAGAGTTAACCTTATATAGTGTGGTAATGAAAGGGTTACCATTATATAGCGTGGTAGTGAAAGGGTTAACATTCTATAGTATGGTAGTGAACGGGTTAACCTTCTACAGTATAGTGCGCTAATGAAAGGGTTAACCTTATGTAGTGTCGTAGTGAAAGGGTTAACATTGTATAGTGCACTAATGAACGGGTTAACCTTATGTAGTGTGGTAGTGAAAGGGTTAACCTTATATAGTGCGCTAATGAAATGGTTAACCATATGTAGTGTGGTAATGAAAGGGTTGACCTTGTATAGTGTGATAATGAAAGGGTTAAACTTATATAGTGTGGTAGTGAAAAGGTTAACCTTGTATAGTGTGCTAATGAAAGGGTACACCTTATGTAGTGTGGTAATGAAAGGGTTGACCTTGTATAGTGTGGCAATGCAAGGGTTAACCTTCTATAGTGTGGTAATGAAAGGGTTAAAGTGGAGATGAAGCAGTGAGCAATGTGATCCTAGTTTGTTTGTTGTGTACCTTGTGTAAGACAGGGTTCTATAATCAAATGTGAAATCTATCTTATTTGTCTGAAAAATATAATATAATATCCCTGTTTTCAACATGGGCGCCGCCATTTTGTTGCTGACGTCATGGCTGACGTCATACCGGGGGTTGGGTGTATACACTCTGGTTAGCTGCCTATATTGAATGGGTCAGTCAGCAAATAAAATGTTGCCTACAAAACAACGGGACCGCGGTGGTTCTGTTTGTATTGCTCCTGGCTGTTCAAACTAATTTTACCATGTGAGAGAGAGGAAAGTTGGTTAATTTCCACAAACTACCAGTGAAAAAAACAGTTGTTGACATGTTGGCTCGGGCTGGCTGCACTCAGGCGGCGCGACCAGCCTGTTGGACAGGGAAGGAGGATCTGCAGAGAACACTTCATTGCCTCGGATTATGTTGTTGGGGTGGGATGTTTGTCCAGAAGACCACTAATCAGCTGAAGCCGGACGCGGTTCCCTCGGTCTTCGACAGACAGACCGGCGTTAGCTCTCGGGAGCGATCGCTAGCTAGTTGGCACCAGCCGGGGCCCGGCGTTAGCTCTCGCTAGCTAGCGTTAGCAACCGGAGCGTCGCGGAGCATTCAGCCTGCTGGCTACCTAGACCCACTTCAACCAGCGTCGCGGAGCATTCAGCCTGCTGGCTACACAAGCTGTGTAGCCAGCAGGCTGAATGCTCCGCGACGGCATTCAGCCTGCTGGCTACACAAGCTGTGTAGCCAGCAGGCTGAATGCTCCGCGACGCTCCGGTTGCTAACGCTAGCTAGCGAGAGCTAACGCCGGGCCCCGGCTGGTGCCAACTAGCTAGCGATCGCTCCCGAGAGCTAACGCCGGTCTGTCTGTCGAAGACCGAGGGAACCGCGTCCGGCTTCAGCTGATTAGTGGTCTTCTGGACAAACATCCCACCCCAACAACATAATCCGAGGCAATGAAGTGTTCTCTGCAGATCCTCCTTCCCTGTCCAACAGGCTGGTCGCGCCGCCTGAGTGCAGCCAGCCCGAGCCAACATGTCAACAACTGTTTTTTTTCACTGGTAGTTTGTGGAAATTAACCAACTTTCCTCTCTCTCACATGGTAAAATTAGTTTGAACAGCCAGGAGCAATACAAACAGAACCACCGCGGTCCCGTTGTTTTGTAGGCAACATTTTATTTGCTGACTGACCCATTCAATATAGGCAGCTAACCAGAGTGTATACACCTAACCCCCGGTATGACGTCAGCAACAAAATGGCCGCGCCCATAATGCTAAATGCTTCAGAAATGTACACAACAAATCGTTTTTTCTTAGAAACTGCTTATTTTTATAACGTGACTTCTTCTGTGGCTTATCTAAATACTAATGTGATGCTATGAATATGTATTTATCGCACTGCTTCATTTCCACTTTAAGGCCTGAACATATACCTTATGTTATGGAGCCTCTTCAGGCCAACTGTACTTCACCTTTCCAGTAAGACTTCCTGTGTTTCTTGTCGTACCGGAAAAACATGGGAACCCATCGTCATGGCGTCAGATAGGCTGGAGTACGGCACAAAACTCCCTCCAGACCTGTTCCTCTTCATCATTATATATGTCAGTGATTTAGGACGCTTCATCTACCAGACAGAATGTGGTACATCTAACACACCTGGGTGAAAATGATCCTGCGTAGACAATGAATCGGGGGAAACTGGTTTTGTGGAGCCGTGAAATGTTAAGGTGAATTCTGAATTCAGTAACTTAGGTGGAAAAGGTCACGCAGACATTTAATGAGCCCGCAGAGCCAGTGCCTCATTTATTGTCTATGGAGCAGGTCATTATTTCATTTAGTCACATTCTCGCCACATTGCAAAAGAAACGTCTCCTTGGATCAAGTCTTAACATCTCATTCTTGTCAATGTCTAGTGTTGTGGATGTTGGAGGCAATAATTCACTGGTCAATAGTAGTTGGTTGTTGGGGAAAAGGGGGATACAGTTTCTCCCACACTAGAAATAGGGCAGATCACCCCCGCTCCATAGTGACACTTTATCACCCCAGCACGTGGCAGATTCCTTGCCAGGGTTTCACTGAGGTTACTTGGCGAGATGGATCTAGTTTCCCCCGCGGTGCTGCACATGCCCCGACATGTCCCAGCATGCCTCGCCATGCCTCGAGAAGCCTTACGTAAACCGGTCTAACAGTCCAGCAACATGGCCCGTCTGTGTCTGTATAAAGAACCCGTGGAGAGCCGTTCCTCATGGCATAAGATGCTGTGTACAGTACAGCAGAACAGTCCTCCTAGCGCCCTCTCTCCCGCTCTCATTAGTATTTGACACAGCGGCCTTCCCAAGTACCGGGAGGCAGCCCTGCTCGGCTATGCCAGGCCCCAGCCCTGGGACTGATGTTGCTCCAGCATCCAACCAGTTATTATTATTATTTAATTTATTTTTTTACATAAAATATCAATTATTCAACCTCTGGTGGACCCCAGTTGAGCTTTAGATTTAGACAAATATGTGTGTGTGTGTGTGTGTGTGTGTGTGTGTGTGTGTGTGTGTGTGTGTGTGTGTGTGTGTGTGTGTGTGTGTGTGTGTGTGTGTGTGTGTGTGTGTGTGTGTGTGTGTGTGTGTGTGTGTGTGTGTGTGTGTGTGTGTGTGTGTGTGTGTGTGTGTGTGTGTGTGTGTGTGTATGGGGGTCGCAACGTCATTATGTGTGTGTGCGCGCGCGTGCGCGTGTGTGTGTGCGCATGCACGTCCATCCATCCACAGAACCGTGACAGACAGAAGAGAGGAACATGTAGAATGTGCTACAAAGCTAATATCTCATGTTTTAGTTGAGTGATGGGGGGATAGAGGGAGGTGAAGAAGAGAAGGAAAGAAGAAAAATACAGTCTTGTGGAATAAATTATAGGTGCATTAGCATAAAATGGCAAAAAGCTCCTTTCAATCCAGGATAAATTACCTCCTGTGCTCAAGGCAAATTGTCAGGGTGACAGGTATATTTTTATATATCTGTCACTCTGTGGACAGAGTAAACAAGCTACTGGATCCAACCATCTGGAATGATACAGATTTAAGAACAATTTTAGTGTTTATTTAAAGGAAACCAAAACACAAATGCATTGCAGAAGCAACCCCCTCAACTGACGCACGCACGCACGCACGCACGCACGCACGCACGCACGCACGCACGCACGCACGCACGCACGCACGCACGCACGCACGCACGCACACACACACACACACACACACACACACACACACACACACACACACACACACACACACACATTTTCATTCCTTGTGGGGACCGTCCATTGACTTTCATTCATTCCCTCTTAACTTACCAATAACCACCACCTGCCTGACCCAGTGACTCTAACCCTGACCCGACGGCTTTCACAAGCAGGTGGAAATTAGGACTTGTATTACATTTTTCTGTATGTGAGTTAAAACATTTTCCTGCAGTACAAGAAAAATATAATGCCAGTTTGACACAATTAAATCCAAGCCGCCACTTGGGTAGCAGTGGAGCAACTGTAACTGTGCCAATGTGGCAGAACCCTGCAAGTTACAGGTCCTACAGGCCTTCCATGTAAAATTAATTAGCTTTAACATGGAGTTCTCTCATTAACTCCACCTTTACCGACGTGTTTCCTTCAGCCTGCCTCTCTGTTTCCCCTCTATCCCTTTCTCTCCTTCGCTCTCTCTCTCTCTCTCTCTCTCTCTCTCTCTCTCTCTCTCTCTCTCTCTCTCTCTCTCCCGTCTCATTCTCCTTTCTCGCTCATTCTTTTCTTTTATCTCCCTAGATCACTCCCTCTCTCCTTCACTCTTTTCTTTCCTTGCTCCCTCTCCCTTCCCCCCCCATCG
>NC_140183.1:69306942-69319442 GCF_963971535.1 Notolepis coatsorum
CAGCCCTCAGTAGGAAGAGCAGTGCACACAGGGGCGGACCTTCCTACAGGCGATATAGGCGGTCGCCTAGAGCGCCACCCAGAGGGGGGCGCCAATTTTAATTTTTTTTTAATTTAAATTTTTAAATTTTTAATTTAAATTTTTTTTCTCTGTGCAGTTTTGGCGCCCCCTTATCTGCAACCATTATTTGTACATAAGAAAAATTCTAACATAAGGGAAAATGAGCCAAAAATCTAAAACGGTCGGTCGGTCTGAGCCTCAGCTTTAGGTGTTCACAGTCAGAACATGCTAGAGCGCTGTGCATTGATGGGTATCGGTCAAGTGTTTATAGAATTGAGCGTTGAGGAAAGAAAGACTAACGTTAGAGAACTATGAAGAGGCAAAAGCCATAAAAAAAAAAAAAGGGCGCCAAATGTGCTAGGTCCACCCCTGAGTGCACACATACAACATTATGCACTATACCTAATTGGATTGTAGGAAGGTTAATTCGGACACAATCACGTTCGTTTGGTCCTCCGAGAACCTCCCCGTCCCCAGAATAATGAGGCTGCTAGTTTAGCCTTTACCAACCCACCCCAGCAGCACCAGAGATGGCCTTTCCATTAGCAGGCTAGGACACGCAGGCCGGCTGTGCATGGCATTACCATGTGGACATGCACGGGGGAACCGCATGCATGGAAGGTGAACACTTATGCATGCACACGTGCATCAGCGCACACGCACACACACACACACACACACACACACACACACACACACACACACACACACACACACACACACACACACACACACATTATTTATTTGCTTAGCATGCGGTATGTTATGGTCACGTCTCCTCACCCCTGTGCTGCACCACCCATTGCAAGCTCTCATGAGGCAGGCCAGACCACGTCCCAATGTCAGACCTGCCCCATCCGGCAAGTGAACTTTGTGACATTCTGCTGAAGAGTGCTTGCTCCAGCGGATTCGGATTCATATTCATATTTAATTTGTCACGTCATCTTACTGCTGCACAGCCTAAAGAGAAACAATAAAATAGTACTAATTCACAATACAATACAATAATCACAGTGTGGATGTAGTGAATGCAAAGGGGCAGCCAAATTAATCATAAAATAGCTTTAGACTATAGTATAACAATCACTACAGAAACTGTGATAAAAATAGCACTAGATTACAACACCACAGTCACAGGCAGGTAGCCGGTATAGCGTTGCTTGTTCATGAGTCTGACTGCCTGAGGGGAGAAACTGTCTGCTGGTCCCCGGGCCTTGAGGCGGTGGTAGCATTTTCCAGTCGGCATCAGCTGAAATAGTTTGTGGTTGGGGTAGTTGGGGTCTTTGATAATCCTGCAGGCTGTGCTGACACACATATATCCTGGATGGAGGGAAGCTCACATATACGGATGCTCTGGGCTGTTCTCATGACCCTCTGTAGCACTTTTCGGGTTGAGGGCAGAGGAGTTTCCATACCGGGTGGTGGGGCATCCATTCAGGATGCTCTCGGTTGGGCCTCTGTAGAAGCCTGTAGGATCTGGGGCCCCGTGCTCAATTTCTTCAGCCGCCTGAGGTGAAAGAGGCGCTGTTGTGTTTCCTGGCTGGTGAGCTCGTCCCAGGTGAGGGCCTCAGTGATGTTTGGTGAGCTCGTCCCAGGTGAGGGCCTCAGTGATGTTTGGTGAGCTCATCCCAGGTGAGGGCCTCAGTGATGTTTGGTGAGCTCATCCCAGGTGAGGGCCTCCACCTGCCGGCCAAATCCTCCCCCCTGACCGACCTCTCCATCACAGTCGAGAATGCAGCTGTGACCGCGTCCCCGACCGCCAAGAACCTTGGTGTTGTCCTCGACGACCAGTTGAACTTCTCTGCTCGCAGCGACAGCCAGAACCTGCAGATTCCTCCTGAGCAACGTCAGAAGGATATGCCACCCAACTCCTCGTTCAATCAACAGTCATCTCCCGCCTCGACTACTGCAACGCACTGCTAGCTGGCCTCCCGGCCACTGCTACCAAGCCTCTTCAACTCATTCAAAACGCAGCGGCCCGCCTGATCTCAAACCTACCGAAGTCGGCCCATGTCACCCCACTTCTTAGGGACCTGCACTGGCTCCCCATTGCTGCACGTATCCGCTTCAAGGCCCTTGACCTGGCATACCGTGCAGCAAAGGGAACCGCTCCCGCCTACCTCCGGTCAATGGTCTCTAACTACACACCCTCAAGACCCCTACGCTCTGCATCTTCTTGCCGCCTCAGACCTACTCCTATCCAAGCTCCCAGAGGGTCTTCAAAGAGAAGCCGCCTATTCTCAGTCCTTGCCCCACAATGGTGGAATGAACTACCCATCCCAGTTAGGACAGCCGAATCCCGTCCAATCTTTCGCCGTCGACTAAAGACTCACTTCTTCAACCATTATCTGAAATGATAATAAAAAAAAAATAGAAAAAAAATCTAACCCTGACTAACCTTACTGTCATGCACTTGTCCTAATAAACTAACCTACACTGTAACACGCAACACTTTGATGAACATTTTTACTCAGCTGATAGAGTTGTACCCTTCTTGCTGTCTTGTCATACAGAACTTGTAAGTCACTTTGGATAAAAGCGTCAGCTAAATGACTAAATGTAAATGTAATGTAAATGTGATGTTTGGTGAGATCGTCCCAGGTGATGGCCTCAGTGATGTTTGATGAGCTCGTCCCATGTGAGGTCCTCAGTGATGTTTGATGAGCTCGTCCCAGGTGAGGGCCTCAGTGATGTTTGATGAGCTCGTCCCAGGTGAGGGCCTCAGTGATGTTTGATGAGCTCGTCCCAGGTGAGGTCCTCAGTGACGTCTGGTGAGCTCGTCCCAGGTGAGGGCCTCAGTGATGTTTGGTGAGATCGTCCCAGGTGAGGTCCTCAGTGATGTTTGATGAGCTCATCCCAGGTGAGGGCCTCAGTGATGTCTGGTGAGATCGTCCCAGGTGAGGGCTTCAGTGATGTCTGGTGAGCTCGTCCCAGGTGATGGCCTCAGTGATGTTTGGTGAGATCGTCCCATGTGAGGTCCTCAGTGATGTTTGATGAGCTCGTCCCAGGTGAGGGCCTCAGTGATGTTTGATGAGCTCGTCCCAGGTGAGGGCCTCAGTGATGTTTGATGAGCTCGTCCCAGGTGAGGTCCTCAGTGACGTCTGGTGAGCTCGTCCCAGGTGAGGGCCTCAGTGATGTTTGGTGAGATCGTCCCAGGTGAGGTCCTCAGTGATGTTTGATGAGCTCATCCCAGGTGAGGGCCTCAGTGATGTCTGGTGAGATCGTCCCAGGTGAGGGCCTCAGTGATGTCTGGTCAGCTCGTCCCAGGTGATGGCCTCAGTGATGTTTGGTGAGATCGTCCCAGGTGAGGGCCTCAGTGATGTTTGATGAGCTCGTCCCAGGTGAGGGCCTCAGTGATGTCTGGTGAGCTCATCCCAGGTGAGGGCCTCAGTGATGTTTGATGAGCTCGTCCCAGGTGAGGGCCTCAGTGATGTCTGGTGAGCTCATCCCAGGTGAGGGCCTCAGTGATGTTTGATGAGCTCGTCCCAGGTGAGGGCCTCAGTGATGTTTGATGAGCTCGTCCCAGGTGAGGTCCTCAGTGATGTCTGGTGAGCTCGTGCCAGGTGATGGCCTCAGTGATGTCTGGTGAGCTCGTCCCAGGTGAGGTCCTCAGTGATGTCTGGTGAGCTTGTCCCAGGTGAGGTCCTCAGTGTTGTGAACATAGAGGAACTTGAAGCTGCTGACTCTCTCCACAGCGGACCTGTTGATGTGTATGGGGTTCAGTCTTCCTCCCCCTCTCCTGTGGTCCACAACCAGCTCCTTGGTCTTGAGAAACGTTGAGAGAGAGGTTGTTCACCCAGCACCATTGTGCCAGGTTATGGACCTCTCTCCTGTAGGCCACTTCGTTGTTGTTGGTGATTAGGCCTATATCACTTTTGTGTCATAGGCAAACGTAATCACCATGTATGAGCTGTGTGTAGCTACACCATTGTGGGAAGTAACAGGACGGCGAAGTGATCTGATTTACCAAACGGTGGGCGGAGGAGGGATTTGTGGGCATTCCAGATTGCGATGTGGCAGTGATCCAACATGTTAATTCCTTGTGTGTTTACATCGACAAGTTGGAAATATGTCAGTAATACTCTGGGCAGACACGCTTGGTTGAGGTCCCCAACCATGATGAAAGCAGCCTCTGGGTGCATGTTTTCCTTTGTTGCTGATTGCTATATACAGTTCCTTGAGTGGCCGGTCTGCCTCAGTGCTAGGTGGTATGTACACAGCTATGAACTCCCTTTGTAACCAAAAGGGCTGGCGTAGGATAGAAAGACATCCCAGGTCTGGGGAACAGATTGTTTTTAGTGAGTGAATGCTGCCAGGATTGCACAAAGCCTTGTTGACCATGAAGCAAACACCCACGCCATAGCCTTTTCCCCCAAGTGTTCCTTAGCTCTGTCCACTTGAAACAGCCAGGTACGTCTGGAATTAATTCCGTCAACCATGTCTCGGTAAGACGGATGTGAGTTGCAGTCCTTTGTAGGAAGCAGAGGACGGTTTGCTCGTTGTCTGAGTCTCACCAGCAGAATACTAGGAAGCAGAGGACGGTTTGCTCGTTGTCTTAAGTCTCACCAGCAGAATACTAGGAAGCAGAGGATGGTTTGCTCGTTGTCTGAGTCTCACCAGCAGAATACTAGGAAGTGGAGGACGGTTTGCTCGTTGTCTGAGTCTCACCAGCAGAATACTAGGAAGTAGAGGACGGTTTGCTCGTTGTCTGAGTCTCACCAGCAGAATACTAGGAAGTAGAGGACAGTTTGCTTGTTGTCTTAGCTCTCTTTGGCCATCTCTGTTCACCATTTTAGATTTTAGATTAGATTAGATTCAAATGTATTGTTATTATACAGCAACAATACAGTACAACGAAAAAACGTTTAGCATCCAACCAGAGCGCAAATGTAACAGTAAAGTGTAATAGTAATATACAACATACAGGCGATTAAACTGGGTATGAAGTATATAAATTAGTACTACTGAGTAGTGCTAATCAGATGTATGTACAGAGTTGTAGTATTAATATGTACAGTGATACATAAAGACAATTTGGCAGTAAGTCGTACTGGCCAGCAGCGTAACTAGTAAGAGTAGGTAAGGGATATGTACAGATATATATATAGTATCTACAGATATGTAGGATACAGATATTACCGTGCATTGGTAACACGCTGGAAGATCTGGGTGAATAGGGGATCCTCATGGAGAAACAGTGGTTTTGGGTGAGTGATCACCGACCTTCTTATGTTCAATAGTGACTCTAATTAGAGTCTAATGTAGCACAAGGTAAAAACATTGTAAAATAGGTAAAAAGCTGTTACGTCATTGCGGAATACATACAGTGACCAATACCATACATGGTGCCATCTTGGTAGCCGCCAATAAAGATTGAACCCTTAAAACATAACATGTGCAGGGTTTTCTCTATACATCGTTGTCTTAATCGCTAGTCCAATTTCACAACGCTGTCGCTAAAATCAATGTCCAGAATGTCTTGTGGATCACTACAGTCAACATGAAGAAAAGCTGATTACGTTTAAACATTTCAATTATTATCATACTTATGTCCATAGCTCTGTGTATACATTCACATTTGTGATTGTGTGGTGTGAGTGTGTATTTGTTGGTTTGTGTGTGTGGGTCTTATGTGTGTGTGTGCGTGTGTGTGTATGTGAGATATGTCTTCAGGGGATAAACATGGAAGCAGACATGACCCGCATGTCTCAGCAGTTTCCTGCATAAACAGGGTATGAGTGTGTGTGTGTGTGTCTTTTCTCGTGTCATTCCTCAAGCCAGCAGACTAGCCCACGCATCCTCATTAGTGTGTGTGCGCACAGGTGTGTACATAAGTGTGTACGTGCTAGTGTTTGTCTTCCTGTATATGTGTCTGTTTGTAAATGTGTACATCCTTGTGCGTGTGTGTGTGTGTGTGTGTGTGTGTGTGTGTGTGTGTGTGTGTGTGTGTGTGTGTGTGTGTGTGTGTGTGTGTGTGTGTGTGTGTGTGTTCCATGTGTATGTTTCCATGTGTGTTTCCATCTGTCTCATGTCACCACCAGCCCTCTCCTGCCCATTAGGACCTGGTGAGGTCAAGGGTCAGCTCTCAAGAGGTCAAAGTTCACCTTGCCAAAGATGAAAGGTCAAGGGGGTCGAGCCTGGTGTGAGGTGACACTGAACAAGCCCCCAGCTACAGCCTTGACAACCAACAGCTTGGGGAGACTTCAGATTATTTGGAAAAATAACAGTTGGATATGTTTGAAATTTGAAATCACGGCAGTTACGGTAAAGAAAACTGTGATTTTGCACGTTTACCGGTTAATGTGAACATCCCCAGTGGGGTTGGTAAATGTGAGAGGAAAGTGCCACAGCCACACGATGATCTTGCCCAGTCTTTGAATCACCTGCTGCCACGTGCATGTATATGTACTGTATGTATAATGTGATGGAAACTGATATTCTTTGTACCTGAATGTGCTCGTTATTATCTGGACAAAAGGAAGTCAAATAAGTCTGCATGTGCTCGACCGGGCACAGTGTTTGAGTTTAGCACGTGCGTCAACTAGCCTTCTGCAAACTGTGTGAACTAGCCTTCTGCAAACTGCGTGAGCTAGCCTTCTGCAAACTGCGTGAACTAGCCTTCTGCAAACTGCGTGAGCTAGCCTTCTGCAAACTGCGTGAACTAGCCTTCTGCAAACTGCGTGAGCTAGCCTTCTGCAAACTGCGTGAACTAGCCTTCTGCAAACTGCGTGAACTAGCCTTCTGCAAACTGCGTGAGCTAGCCTTCTGCAAACTGCGTGAACTAGCCTTCTGCAAACTGCGTGAGCTAGCCTTCTGCAAACTGCGTGAACTAGCCTTCAGCAAACTGCGTGAGCTAGCCTTCTGCAAACTGTGTGAACTAGCCTTCTGCAAACTGTGTGAACTAGCCTTCTGCAAACTGCGTGAACTATCCTTCTGCAAACTGCGTGAGCTAGCCTTCTGCAAACTGCATGAACTAGCCTTCTGCAAACTGCGTGAACTAGCCTTCTGCAAACTGCGTGAGCTAGCCTTCTGCAAACTGCGTGAACTAGCCTTCTGCAAACTGTGTGAACTAGCCTTCTGCAAACTGTGTGAACTAGCCTTCTGCAAACTTTGGAAACTAGCCTTCTGCAAACTGCGTGAACTAGCCTTCTGCAAACTGTGTGAACTAGCCTTCTGCAAACTGCGTGAACTAGCCTTCTGCAAACTGTGTGAACTAGCCTTCTGCAAACTGTGTGCGCTAGAATTTTGCAAACTGCATAGGCAACACGGTGGAAAACTGGTCAAATGACAAAAAGAAAGTCATGTTTGTTGAGGAACAACAGGATTGTTCGAGGGTTGAGGACCATCGTAGGCCAAAGTGGTTTAGAAGAGTCAACAGGCTGGTGACAGGTCATGGATTATCAAATGAATAGGTTTGCCCAAGAGACCCTGGGAATTACGTTAGGAAGCAGAAAGAGGCCGATGGCTCCATGGCTGATGATGAGGAGTAGCTGGTGTAGGGTAATGAATGAGGCATTATCCTCACAAAATACATACATCATAGGCTACTGTATGCTGCACATAATTCACAGCTAGTGGGTTTGTACCGTGTGGTGAAATTACTATAAACTAGGGGTGTAACGATTCGACCTCACAACGATTCGATTCGATTACGATTCTTCAGGCAACCATTCAATGCATCATGAAATCTCTTAATTTGACCACGATTCGATTCGATTTGATTTGATTAGTTTTCTATTAATTTTCGATACATTTTATATCAGTTAATTTCCCAAAAAAAATTGAATACACAAATGTGGCTGGGGGAACTGATTCACTCAGCATGAATGGACTATAGGTCAATAAAAACAATACACACACAAAAAAAACATTACAAAAATAAAAAAATTAACACTATGATCGCCGGGGACGAGTTAAGACGTCATTCCTAGCCATGCTCATTCTGCCGAAGACGCCGTAACTCGTCTTTGATGTCAATATTTCAAAAATCTGTCATCGAAATTATATTTCCTTTCCGGAGCCCTGAGACACACTGCAAAGCTCCACTCAACTCTCTAGCGGTTCAAGAGCGCCATCTGGTGGCAGATCGGCAGATCGCCAAACGGAAATTACCCTTTGAACCGGTAGTGCTCATCCATATGTGGTCCGGGCACTCGCTATCGTTAGAGAGACTCCGTATTGACACAGTGAACATCGATCGGTGCAAATAACTCGAAAAAACAACATGATTTGGACGTATATACTATTATACAACCTGGAAATGGATCGGGCATTTCTCCATCCCATAATAGAAAAAATTCTGTTCCACGCTCATCTGCCAGTGGCGCGAGGAAGCCACGGTAAGATTCAGCGTTATATTCTAACGTGTTCCATATAAACTGCTATGATGAACATTTGACCCACTCTGGATGAATCATCTAACGCTGCCCACGGAATTATAAACGATCCCCCGCCCATCCGGTCATCATCAGATGATGCATAGAAACTTCTAGAACCACGTCCAGTTGACATTTTTTATCTCGCACAGATTCCTACCAAACTGTATTTGATCATCAATATAATACATTTAGGGCTATAAATCACGTTCTGAAGAAAGCTGCAGAAAACGATAAAAACATACTTATACTTTAGACCAGGGGTGGGCAATTATTTTTCCCAGGGGGCCGAATGAGCAACTGAAAATATGTTGGAGGGCCGGGCCAAAATTCCAAACTCAATTATGCATAATATACATTTTATTTCTATATAAAAAGCAGTAAATGGCATTGTTTTGACCCCTGGTAAGAGTGTATGTTATTATTTGGCAATTAAAAGGTGAGGTTAGCTTTCAAAAATATAATTTATTCAAATAGAATTTATTTCCAAAATGATAAACAAAATGTGAAGCATTAATAACAAAGGGCATTTTGAGTTTCATATACTATTGAAACAAGGATTTTCTTAGCTTTCTAAAGACATCACATCATCTTATAGCAAAAATAAACAAGACATGTCACTGGAAAAGTGTCCCAGTTTGTAGCCTTTTTTACTTTACATGCCTATATTAAACATTTAATGTTTTCAGAACCGTGCAAAAAAAAAGGAAAAAAAAATATCAAGTGTCCCATTTCACTTGTTATATTTCCACATTTTAGTGTTCTTCAGTTCTTTTTTTTTTCATTCAGTGTGAGAAATCCAGTCTCTGTTGAGCTTTAACAAGTCCATCAAAGTCAGGTTGCATGTCTGAGGTGGTGATGCGAAGCACAGCTGCCAGATGTTCATCAGTGAGAGAGGATCTGTACCTGGACTTGGTAAACGTCATGACTGAGAATGTCTGTTCACATGTAGGTGGATCCAAAGAGAACCAACATCTTCTGAGCATGTCTCCTCATGTTTGGAAAGTTCTCCTCCTTGAGAGCAGAGTAGAACTCTAGCAGTGATGCTGACTTAAAGTACTCTTTCAGTAGTGAATCAGACTGCAGGTCAATGAGTTCAAGCTGAACAACTATCAACACTGCAGGTAAAGGGAGAGGAAACCAGCTGCATTTCATCCTCAACCTTTTTGAAATCTTGAAAACGCCTTGAAAATTCATCATGCAGTGCTCCCAACATGGATGAGTACCTGTGCCGGTGATCAGCTGATGGTTTGACTTCTTTCAGGGTTTTCATGTGTTTGAGATTGTTGCTGCCTAGTTGCCTTGAAATTAATTGCAACTTTGTCATGAAGGCTTTCACATGGCTATGCATTTCATGAGCAAAAATGCCCTTGCTCTGCAGTTGTGTGTTCAGTAGGGATGGGTACCGTTCACATTTGAACCGATACGGTACCGGTACCTGTGAATCGATACCGGTACCCAACGGTACCTTTTTTCTGTACTTTAGTCTCTAAAAATGTAATCTACCTACTTCAGTTGTGGAAAAAAAATCCAAACTTCAAATAACCACACTTTCGACCGTTTTCGGCTTGCCCCGACTGTTTTGTTGTTGAATCAAGTCAAATCCCAGGTAAGTGTATATTGTGCGTGTGAACGTTGACATGAAAAGAAAAAAGTAAAAAAAAAGAAAAATTTAATTTTTTTTTAATTTTTTTTTATTATCATGTAATCTTTCGCGGGCCGGTCAGAATCATCCGTACAATGCCCAGGTCTGCTTTAGACCATATTTTAGTATGAATATGTGAATGAAAAAGTTTAACGTTGCTACACCCTGAACAATACATATAGGACATTGAATGGGCCATAATAATGGCAATTTAGCAATAGAATTAAAAAAGTTATAGCCCTGCAAAGAAGGGGAACTTCTCCATAGACAAATAGAGCTGGCGAGGGATGGTAAATTATGAATTTAACCCATGGCGATTAAAGTGTTAAATAAAATCATTTTTATTTCGATTAATTTAGATTATAATCGATTCTAACATATTCAATGCATCGAATCGAACACATTTGAATCGATGCATTTCGATTAATCGATGCATCGTTACACCCCTACTATAAACAGATGAGATATGTGATTTGACAGCGAACACATGGTTCTGATCTGATCCTAATCTGACTAAATGCACCACATTTACAACTTTGTTTTATTTATTTATAAAACATTAAATAAGACAGAGATCAGTTGCCTACAATAGGCTACACTTGGTGGTTGACATTGTAATCAGTTTAACTTATTCATCAAAACTAAGGTATCGTCCACATGTACACGTGATTTGTAAATGCTTTTTGGCCTTTCGTTCCACAACCAAACCGCGTTTTAGGTCCCTGGAAACTAGGGCTGTCCCCGACTAAGGATTTGGATGGTCGACTAGGATTGGCCAAAATGTGCCGTTAGTCGACTATTGGTAAAAAAAAAAAGAAAAAAAAAGTATAATATTTAAAAATATATATATATTTTTTTCATTTTGTATCATTCCATTTGGGCTGTGGGGGTGCTTAATGTCTGAAGGAGTCGACTGAATGCTTCTTGTTCTCTGCAAAAGCATGCAATTGGTCCACTGATGTATACATCTTGATATTTGTCTAGTCTAGTGTGTTCATTAGATGGGTGAAATCCTCTTTCAGTGCCTCTGTGCCTGATTCCTAGGCAGTTAGCCTCTGGTATGCGTGCCATTAGCGTTAGCCATGCTTCTAGGCCTCTTTTCTTTTGGAAAGAGAGGTTGGCCAGTCTACTACGGCTCCTTTCGACCGATTAGTCGACTAATCAATTAATAGGGGTCAGCCCTACTGGAAACTGAATTTTCTTTTAAAACCCCTGCCTGGTGGAGGTTTTCACTGACATGTTTTTGTATTTTCTCTGCCATCAGGACCGTTGAGAGTTTCATGTTTCTCAAGTTTCAAGTTTCTTTAATAGTTGTCATACAGAAGTACAGAATACTTTTATACAAAATGCTTCTTACTGTTACGCTCCAGAGACTGTGTTAGACAAGATAAGTATGAAATAAAATAGTATGTTCGTTGAGCAGCCTGATGGCCTGGGGATAGAAGCTTCTTCTGAGACTTTCTGTGCTCGCCTTAAGACTCCGGTATCGCTTGCCTGACCGCAGCAGTTCAAAGAGGCAGTTGTTCGGGTGGCTGGAGTCCTTGATGATTCTCTTAGCCTTCCCCCTGCACCGCTTGTTGTAAATGTTCTGGAGGGTGGGAAGCCCTGCAGCCTCCCTTCCATGTTTCAGGTCATGCCATCAGGTAATTTCACGTGGATGGGGAGATTTTCACTGTTGGTGTGGATGCAGTGGCGAATCCTCATGGAAGCCAACGGAAGCCAGGCCTCCCTATAAAAATATGAATTAATATCAAATATGAAATATGAAAAAAAATAAAAAAAAATAATTATATATAGTTTACAATAATAATAATAAATCATTATTTTTCATCTGTGTTATAATTTTTATTTTTTTTAAATGTCTCCCTCTTCTCCTTCTCACTCTCTCTAACAGACTCACTGCAGCAGAGGAGACTGGAAAGGAGGCAGGGGGGAGGTGTCTTTCTCCAGCCTCCCCATGTATGTGGACTCCAAAACCAATACTAGCCAATCAGATTCGAGCTGACTAAAGCCCTGCCCACACCTTAAAACGGTAGTCTGGCCTCCCCTCTGCACATTTGAAATTTTTATTAACCCGTGACTGCTCCCACGGGCTGAATATTGCCCCGATCCTCGCGAGATTAAATCCACGGGTACCTCTCGGCGTGCCGAAGCTTTTCCTAAATCACTTCCATCATCGAAAACAAGGAGAAAAGGTTGGCTCGCGACCCTGAAAATGTCGCGTGATTTTAAAAACGCTGTATTAAGTGAGCCTATTATGGGCTCCACGCGAGCTTTCTATCGTGGGAACATCTGGGCGTCCCGCAACTTTTACTCATTCACATGTAGCCCCGAAAATGCTTAGAAAAGGAAAGCTGAAAGCATGGAATAAACTCACCAAAACGGAAAAGTGTCCCACGGGCGCGCCGTGATTCCGATCC
>NC_140183.1:69324442-69331942 GCF_963971535.1 Notolepis coatsorum
ACACATACACACACACATGCACACACGCACACACATACATGTAAACACAGACACCCACACTCTCTCACACACATACATGTACACACATACACACACGTACACACCCACTCACACACACATACACACACGCACATACATGTAAACACAGACACACACACACACTCTCTCACACACACACGTACACACATACACACTCACACACACACACACACACACGTACGTACATACATAAACACACACACATGCACACACACACTCACACACAGACACTCACACACACATACTCACATGTACACACACATACACACTCACACACACACACACACATATACACACACACGTACACACACACATACATACATGTAAACACACACACATACACACACACATACAAACACACACACATACACACACACATACACACACACATGCACGCACACACACATACATGTAAACACACACACATACAAGTACACACACACACACTCACACGTACACACACATACACACACACACACACATATACACACACGTACACACACATACATGTAAACACACACACATGTACACACATACATACACACACATACATACATATAAACACACACACTCACACACACAGACACTCCCACACACACACTCACACGTACACACACATACATGTAAACACAAACACATGTACACACACACGCAGGCACAGGGTCCCGACAGGCCTAATGAGGGCTACTTTGAGCCTCCGAGCTGATGTTATCACTAAAGCACTATAGCAGGGAAAGACACAAACACACACACACACAAAGAAAGCAGGAAGAGTGCTCGCGGCTGTACCAGTTGTCTGTCTTATGTTTGTCCCCCCCCCCCATGCTCCATGCAGGACTATTCACCCTTTCACTGCCACACGACAGAGGGCTAACCCTTTCACTACCACACTACAGAGGGCTAACCCTTTCACTACCACACTACAGAAGGTTAACCATTTCACTACCACACTACAGAAGATTAACCATTTCACTACCACACTACACCGTCTGTAGTGTGGTAGTGAAAGGGTTAACACAGGCTGACCACGTTCCACACAGTGTGTGCCCTTCAGCGACCAGACATGCATGTCTGTGAGCTTGTTCTCCAGGTGAACATCCATGCTGCACATTTATTGATGTCTTCTGGACCAATATAATTTTGGGAAGAGTGGGGAAAGTTACATACTCTGCCTGCCGTGCGGAACAGTACGGCGTACAGCGCAAAAAAACTGTATTTTAGAATAGAATAGAAATACTTTATTTATCCAGAGGGAAATTCGGCACGACAGATCGCTCACAGTAAACATGTAGGTAGTCAAAAACAAGTCACGAATAACAATAGAAATAGGAATAGAATAGAATAGAATAGAAATACTTTATTCATCCCGAGGGAAATTTGGCAAACATAGGATGAAACTGTAGTTTTGTGTAGACCCTGTTGACCTTGCAACGGTCAAAGCGGAAAGTGTCAATCTTCATTTGACGGTTCCGACCGGAAGAGACGGAAATGACTAAACTACGACGGAATGAACTACCGTGAGGAGGGGGCTGCTTTGAAGCCGGGGGAAGGAACCAACGCTTGAATTAACTTGCCGTGGAGAGAGTTGGTGAATGTGAGAGCCAGCGAGGGAGAGAGACAGGAATACAGGCCCACATGTGTGTGTGTGTGAGGGAAGATAAGATGAGAGAATATATTCCTTTATTTATTTTTTTGTATCCACTTTTTCTCCTTATTTTCGCATTGCCAATTCTCCCCTCCAATTCTTCCCTCCCCTGTCTTGAACTTGCTAGACTATGCCTCCCACTGGTCGGCTGTAGTGAGGATAGAAGCCTTGCATCACGTGGCTCCTCTGGTACACAAGGAGGCAGCTGTCGCATCTTTTCACCAGACAGCGCGGACTCTCAGTGGCGAGGAGTAATGCGTGGGAGGCTCACGCTGCCCCCGATACTTCCTGTCTCTGCTGTACAGGCGTCACCCAACCGACCTGTATGAGTCACTGTCCACAATGTCCAATCCCCACCCATCGACTTTCCACCCACTACCTCTGCCAATTGAGATAGTATGACGACTGGCCCAAGTCGGAGGCAATGCTGACTCGGGGAGTCGAGACCGGAGTCTCTTGCATTGGTGACGAGAGAAATCTCCGCTACGCCACCCAGCCGCCAAGATATTCCTTTATTGATAGTGGAGCCTGATGGCCGCCGGCACGAAGGACTGGCCGAGGCGGTTAGTGGAGTGTCGGGGGGTATGAGTCTGTGGCTGAATGTGCTCCTCATAGAGGGGGTGGGAGGATAGCTACAGGATAGCGGCCAGCAAGGGAGAGAGGAGGGTGTTTGTGTTGGTGAATGGGAAACAGAGGGGGTGACAGGCATATGTGTCGCTTACATTATGTTTCCATATGAGATCATTCTAAAAACATAAACCCACTCATATCCGAGCTCAGGGAGGGTCATCAAAGAGAAGCCGCCTATTCCCAGTTCCTGCTCCACAATGGTGGAACAAACTTCCGGCCACAGTTAGGACAGCCGAACCCCGACCAACCTTTCGCCGTCGACTAAACACGCACTTATTCAATCAATAAACGTACTGTCTTCTACTATCATGCACTCTTCCTACTATACTAATATGTCTTTACTACTATGCACTCAACACTGCAGCACCCAAGTTTCAACACTGTTTGATGAACATTGTTACTCAGCTGAAAGAGTTGTACCCTTCCTGCTGACCTGTTGTACAGAACTTGTAAGTCGCTTTCGATAAAAGCGTCAGCTAAATGACAAAATGTAAATGTAAATGATATAGCCTTAAAAAAAAATCATTGAGCCGCAATTATTCTGCAATAAAACACAGACAACGTCACAAATTGTATTGAAATCAAAATCTGCCATAAAGGCAAGCGTTTTGTTTTGGAATGATGTGAAAATAACTCACAAAATAGAAACAACAATGGCGTAAAGCAGGATGATGAGGGCCTGTAAAGCATCGGACACCCCGACGGCGGGCCGTCACACACTTGGGCCCACTCGCGTCACATTGCGCTCCTCTGCTGGCTCCGGGCTGCATTTTTCACCAATCAACTTTTCGAAAGTTTCATTTACCGGCTTTCGATCGCCACCACACTAAACCAATTGCGTGCTTCAGGTCTCGAGTTACATGGCAATATATCTGGCAAGCGTCATTTGACAGGCCGCTCCGTCAAATTACCATGTCCGGTAATGAATGGTCCTGAACTGACCAATTACCGGTGATGGCGGAAATTATTGATCACCGTTGTAGCCAACCAGTGTCCGCTCCGAAAGAGATCGACATGGGCGCGTGAGAATGGGGGAAGGTGACATAAGAAGACGAAGAGGTCCATTGTTTTTACTTGCACGTCTGAATGAATGCCAGCGGGTGGCCATTTTGGATAATCACGCTGTATTTTTACCGGTACACACATTACCAAAACCTTTCACAAACACTCTTTTTCCGTGGGATTTTTATAAGATTTGGACCTGTACTACATAAGACTTCAGGCTATGGAACCGCAGTGTTTTCCAGCTTCTACCTCTATGCTGGAACTTAAAAACAGGCATCTGGAAACCACTAAACAGAAATGTGAGTACACACGACTTTTACTTCAGTGTGTTCAAACCTCTGTTTCTCTAATACATTAGCACTCAAAGTGATTTCCCTTTATTGACTTAGCAACTTCAGAATGTTACCTTTCAAAAGAGACCAGACTCATGCATGTGCTATAAGTATAAAGTATAAAGCTAAGCTTTGCAAAAAAGGTATGCAGTCGTCAAAAACAAAAACAAAAAATTGCCCCGTATTTGCCTGAGGTTAAAGAGTGCACTAGGACTCACGTTTCACCTTAGCCCTGATGTCTGTACAGCTGTCGAAAGATATGAACAAGGCCTCACAGTGTCATACAGAGTGCATTGCCTGTGAGGGGCAGTGTAGCTCGACGTACACAGTTACTGACTGAGTGAGATAGAGATGCAGACATTTTCACACATGAAAATATACTGTGAAATATACTGAATGATACTTTCTCCCTGTGTTCTCTTTCTCTTGTTCTGTCTTGCTGTTGTCTCTCTCTCTCTCTCTCTCTCTCTCTCTCTCTCTCTCCCTCTCTCTTTCCTTCTCTCCTTCCCTTCCTCTCCAACACTGTCACTTCATCTCTCTCTCTCTCTCTCTCTCTCTCTCTCTCTCTCTCTCTCTCTCTCTCTCTCTCTCTCTCTCTCTCTCTCTCTCTCTCTATCTCTCTCTCTCTCTCTCTCTCTCTCTCTCTCTCTGTCTGGAGCGGATCTCCTCTCTGAACCCGTCATAAACTCCCCAGACAGAAACAATGCCAGGAAGGCCACTTACTAAGCCCCCCTGGGCTGTGTGTGTGTGTGTGTGTGTGTGTGTGTGTGTGTGTGTGTGTGTGTGTGTGTGTGTGTGTGTGTGTGTGTGTGTGTGTGTGTGTGTGTGTGTGTGTGTGTGTGTGTGTGTGTGTGTGTGTGTGTGTGTGTGTGTGTGTGTGTGTGTGTGTGTGTGTGTGTGTTTGTGTATTTGAGTGAGAGGTGAGAAAGGACATGGAGTGCAACAGTAAAATTAGGCTAACCTACTAACGTCACTCAGCACCCTAACCCCTGGACGCAAACACACAGAGCCCTTAAACCCCTGCCTGTGTGTGTGTTGTGTGTTAGTGTGTGTGTGCGTGCATGTGTGTGTGTGTTTCATGTCACACCCTAACCCTATAAATTCACACAGTACACGTTAACACAAGCCCCTAAAACTGTGTTTGAGAGAGGGGGGGGGGGGGGGGGGGGGGAGAGAGAGGGAGTGAAAGAGAGGAAAAGGGGTGTGCTCCTACATGTAACCTGATGCTCTGTTTACAATAAAGAGTACATTTCTGATTGCATTGGAAGAGAGGGCAAAACAGTAGACAGATTAATGGTGCTATTTATATGATTTGTCCGTAGTTTGGAATGCGGGCCGTGTATACTCAACCACAAAATAATTACGTTCAACGACAATGAAATTGAATCCAAAACAAATATTAGGAGCCGGAATGCCAGTTTAGAAAGCCGGAAAAGATGGTACTTGGTGAAGCTATAGTTTGGCAATTGGTATAGATTGACTATGATACAGTAAATGATACAGTTCATATGATACAGTACATGATACAGTTCCTATGATACAGTAAATGATACACTTCCTATGATACAGTCAATTATACTGTTCCTATGGTACAGTCAATTATACAGTTCCTATGGTACAGTACATTATACAGTTCCTATGATACAGTAAATTATACAGTTACTATGATACAGTAAGTCTTACTGAGTAAATTATACAGTTCCTATGGTACAGTATATTATACAGTCACTATGATACAGTAAATTATACAGTTCCTATGGTACAGTATATTATACAGTCACTATGATACAGTAAATTATACAGTGCCTATGATACAGTATATTATACAGTTCCTATGATACAGTAAATTATACAGTTCCTATGATACAGTAAATGATACAGTTCCTATGATACAGTAAATTATACAGTTCCTATGGTACAGCAAATTATACTGTCCATATGATACAGTAAATTATACAGTTAATATGATACAGTAAATTATACAGTTCATATGGTACAGTACATTATACAGTTCCTAATAGGTACAGTATATTATACAGTTCCTATGATACAGTAAATGATACAGTTACTATGATACAGTAAATGATACAGTTCCTATGACACCGTAAATTATACAGTTCCTATGATACAGTACATTATACAGTTCCTATGATACAGTACATTATACAGTTACTATGGTACAGTACATTATACAGTTACTATGATGCAGTACATTATACAGTTCCTATGATACAGTACATTATACAGTTACTATGGTACAGTAAATGTGTGAACTGACCTGGATATGAAGCGTCCGTAGCGCAGAATAATAGGGTTTCTACAGAGAGGAGACGGAGGCCTCGACGGCCATGCATGGTGTTGCTGAAGGTCAGCCTTGCTTTGAAGGTTTGGACACAATCGCAGCGATTTTCCAGGAAAGCGCGTCGGGATGATTCTGACCGGCCCGCAAAAGATTACATCATAATCCCTTTTTTTTCATGTCAACGTTCACACGCACAATATACGCTTTACCTAGGATTTGACTTGATTCAACAACAAAGCAGTCGGGGAAATGGCAAGCCAAAAACTGTCAAAAGTGTGGTTATTTGAAGTTTGGATTTTTTTTTCACAACTGAGGTAGGTAGATTACATTTTTTGAGACTAAAGTACAGAAAAAAGGTACCATTGGGTTCCGGTATCGATTCACAGGTACCGGTACCGTATCGGTTCAAATGTGAACGGTACCCATCCCTACTGAGCACACAACTGCAGGGCAAGGTAATTTTTTCTCATGAAATGCATAGCCATGTGAAAGCCTTCATGACAAAGTTGCAATTAATTTCAAGGCAACTAGGCAGCAACAATCTCGAACACATGAAAACCCTGAAAGAAGTCAAACCATCAGATGATCACCGGCACAGGTACTCATCCATGTTAGGAGAGGAGAACTGCATGATGAATTTTCAAGGCGTTTTCAAGATTTTAAAAAGGTTGAGGATGAAATGCAGCTGGTTTCCTCTCCCTTTACCTGCAGTGTTGATAGTGCACCCACTGATGTTCAGCTTGAACTCATTGACCTGCAGTCTGATTCACTACTGAAAGAGCACTTTAAGTCCGCATCACTGCTAGAGTTCTACTCTGCTCTCAAGGAGGAGAACTTTCCAAACATGGGGAGACATGCTCAGAAGATGTTGGTTCTCTTTGGATCCACCTACATATGTGAACAGACATTCTCAGTCATGAAGTTTACCAAATCCAGGTACTACAGATCCTCTCTCACTGATGAACATGTCAGCTGTGCTTCGCATCTCCACCTCAGACATTCAACCTGACTTTGATGGACTTGTTAAAGCTCATAAGAGACTGGATTTCTCACACTGAATGAACAAAAAGAACTGAAGAACACTAAAATGTGGGAATATAACAAGTGAAATGGGACACAAGATCTTTTTTTTGCACAGTTCTGAAAACATTAAATGTAAAGTCAAAAAGGCTACAAAACTGGGACACTTTTCTTTACACAGTTACACAGTTCAGTGACATGTCTTGTTTATTTTATCTACAAAGATGATGTGATATCTTTAGAAATCTAAGAAAATCCTTGTTTCAATAGTATATGAAACTCAAAATGCCCTTTGTTATTAATGTGACTGAAAATGAGTTAAATGTTATCATTATTATTATTTATCATTTTGGAAATTCTATTTGAATAAATTATATTTTTGAAAGCTAACCTCACCTTTTAATTGCCAAATAATAACATACACTCTTACCAGCGGTCAAACCAATGCCATTTACTGCTTTTTATATAGAAATAAAATATATTATGCATAATTGAGTTCGGAATTTTTGCCCGGCCCTCCAAAATAT
>NC_140183.1:69336942-69343295 GCF_963971535.1 Notolepis coatsorum
ACACACACACTCTGCCTGCAACGCGGGGATAGTCAGACTGAGAGAGAGCTGGGTGCTGCGCTGTTCTAAGTGAGCATGGCCTATTGAGTTGATTGATTGATTGATTGCTAATTTTATTACTGTACGCTTGGTTTCCAACTGGTTAAGTTTAGGCCTCTACAGTAGGTTTAAAAAAATAAATAAAAGAATAGGGCGAAGAAATATTTTTTTCCTATAGGGCAAAGAAAACGTTTTAATTTGTTTACCTACTTTCTATAGAAGCATCTAAGAATGAAGTTCTATGGAAGTAGGTCTGCATTCCCTTAACAATTGTGTGTATTGAGCCGTACTGTATTGTACCCATTCTGCATCTGGTAATAGAATTTTCAATCAATCATTCCACTAATACACAGTTGGATGTGTTAGTTGGTTGGATGCACTTCAAGCTGCTTCCACATGAGGCAACTTCTCTCAATCATTCCAATAATACACAGTTGGATGTGTTAGTTGGTTGGATGCATTTCCGATCTGCTTCCACATGGAGGCAAATTGTCTTTTTGTAGTTGTGGGAACTACTTTTTCTGGCGGATGGTTTTTTCAATAAATCTTCGATTAATGTGTGTTTATTGTATAGAAATAAGGTTGGATGAATGTGGCAGTTGTATAAAAGCTTTACACCACTTGCAGTCGTGATTTGTGAACAATAAACCATGCCTAGGGGGGTCTAACGACCACCCCTAGGCATGGTTTATTGTTCACAAACCACTCCTGCGCGTGATGTAATGCTTAATTATTGTTTGTTGAGCATCCTGATGGCCTGGGGATAGAAGCTTCTTCTGAGTCTTTCTGTGCTTGCCATGAGACTCCTGTATCGCTTGCCTGACCACAGCAGTTCAAAGAGGCAGTGTTTGGGTGGCTCGAGTCTTGATAATTCTCTTTGCCTTGCCCATGGACCGCTTGTTGTAAATGCCCTGGAGAGTGGGAAGCCCCCCTCCAATTGTGCGTTCGGCTGAGCGGGCCACTCTCTGTAGTCTGCTACGGTCTTGTGCGGTGCTATTCCCAAACCAGGAGGTGATATTGCCAGTCAGTATGCTCTCTATTGTGCATGAGTAGAAGTTCTTAAGGATCTTCTGACTGACTTGGAACTTCCTTCGGCGTCTGAGGAAGTAGAGGCGTTGCCGTGCCTTCTTCACAACACTGTCAATGTGTGAGGTCCATGTCAAGTCCTCGGATATGTGGACTCTGAGGTATTTAAAACTCTTCACTCCTCAACTGGTGCCCCGTCGATGCTGAGGGGGCTGTAGTCCCTGACCCCCGACCTCCTAAAGTCCACAATCATCTACTTTGTTTTGTTCAGGGAGAGGCTGTTCTCTTGACACCATCCCGCTAGAACCTTGACCTCCTCCAGGTAGGCCCTCTCGTCGTCGTATGTTATGGTATGCTATTTTATGTTATGTTATGCTCTATTATGTTATGGTATGCTCTATTATGTTATGTTATGCTCTATTATGCTATGTTATCCTCTGTTATGCTATATTATGTAATGCTATGCTATGTTATGCTATATTATATTATGTTATGTTATGCTCTATTATGTTATGTTATGCTCTATTATGCTATGTTATGCTATGGTATGCTCTATTATGTTATGTTATGCTATATTATGGTATGCTCTATGCTCTATTATGTTATGTTATGGTATGCTCGATTATGTTATGCTATGTTATGTTCTATTATGTTATGCTCAGGGCCGCCTGGGAGAAATGCGAGGCCCAATGCGAGATTTAAACGTGCAATACAGGCCAACACTTCAGACAGCCGCTGTGTTTTCCTCTCCTCATACGAAGAGAGAAGGGAAAAAGAAGGCAATACACGTCCCACTACAGAGTGGTGTTTACCATAGCGGTGCCGGCAACAAGTCCCTCGCGGACTATAGCCGACTTGAGCATGGAGATATTCTCATAATGAAACACCAAGCTCACCTCCCTCGCACCAGGTGCTGACACCAGGCCACACACCGTTAGCTACTACCTAGCCGGCCCGTTTGGCTCCCGAGAGAGAGAGAGAAAGAGAGATATCCACGGCGGAATAGAATAGAGTGCATTAAAACTCACCAAACGTCCAAAAGGATGGAGACAACCGCGTGGAGTTGACGACGTTCATCTGCCGAACGACCGTCCTCTTCATCTTGGCATAACAATGCTGCACGCGCTCTCTAGGTTAGCTAACGCTAGTTAGCCTTTAGCTAAGCTAGCTACTAGCCGACATCATCATGGCTATCCCGACGTTAGCACTCAATATTATAACGTAGCTAAAGCTAACTAGCTGTCCCTGCCTTTAGCCGGGATGGCTAGCCTGACTGAACTGTCTAACATGCAACAACTTTCATCTTCAGTCCATCTGCCGAATGACCGCCCTCTTCGTTTTGGCTGGCATAACTAAGCATAACCTCCAAAGCTGCACGCGCAAAATAGTCAAACGCAGCTGACGCATGCCGGCGTACACATGATGTAACCCCTCCCTTAGTTGAAACCAATAGTATGTGCAGAGCCCCAGAGCTCCATAGTGAGTATGTCTGCAGAGCCGCAGAGCCAGGAACATTCTACAAAGTGTCTAATGTGAATATATAAGCATATAAGCTAAACAAGATTTTAGGTCTGTGATGAAAAGGGCCTCGCGGGAAGGGGGGCCTCGCAAAAAATAAATAAAAATAATAATAATAATAAAAAAATAATAATTTTTTTTTTTTTTTTGTGCGAGGCCCCCCTTACCGCGAGGCCCTGTTCGACCGCACTGCTCGCACACCCCTGAGCGGCCCTGGTTATGCTATGTTATGCTCTATTATGTTATGTTATGCTATATTATGTTATGGTATGCTATATTATGTTATGCTGTATTATGTTATGGTATACTATATTATTATGTTATATTATGCTCTATTATATAGCACATTTAGACATGCCACTTGTCAACCAAAGTGCTTCACATAGCTAAGTAGGGGTGGGAATCAACAGTTTCATCACGATACGATATCGATTCTTTGGACAACGATACGATATTTTCCGATATCACAAAGTCTGCACGATACGATACGATTCGATTCAGGTGCCTGCGTTCGATATGAGACTATGTTATATGCCCATTTAACACAATCAGTGACATTTAAACCAACAAAAAAAAGGCAATGGAACTATCATTTGACATTTTTATTTTTGAGCTCTTCCAGACATTTAAATGAAAAACAATCTATTGTTTTTAATACAAATATACCTCCTGTTCACTGTTTTATTTTTAATTTAAATTTTTTACTGTCACATAGCTGTATTTTGGCTGGAAAACGCATATTGGGAGTCCGAAGGTGCAGTAACGGCCATATCCTGGTAGTGGCGCGTCTCGAGTACTGCAGTCCTTCCCTGTCCCTAATGGCATCTGCTGTTCTCTCAGTTAGCTTACGCTAACACAACGTTAATTTCGGTATTTAACGCGACGTGAGCATAAAGGAATGGCGAGGATAGAAAGCATGTTAGATGCATTTGACCCGTTGTGGGGGAAAAACAACAGGCACTTATTCGGGTCGCAAATAGGCGGACTCTGAAGCAATGCTGTCTAACGTTAACACACAAGGAGCTATGTTGTTGCAGCCGGGCGGATATGCTCACCAGGGGATTTTCAAAATAAGAGTATCGCAATATGAAATGAATTGATCTTTTTACGTTGCATCGATCCTATTTGATAATTGATAATAGATCGATATATCGATCTGGATCGATGTATCGTCCCACCCCTATAGCTAAGAACAAAGAAAAGTATAGAATAAACAAAAATAAAAACAACACGTCAACAAGCAAGGCAAGAGTCAAAGTGAGTCAGGGAAGGCCAGGCAGTATAGGTGGGTTTTGAGTTTCAATTTAAAAGACTCGATGGAGGGGGCAGATTTAATGGACATGGGGATGGTGTTCCAGAGGTCAGGGACTGCGACCGCAAAAGCACTCCCCCCCCCTAGACTTGAAATTGGACCTACGGGTGGGTAAGAGACCCTTGTCAGCCGATCTGAGGGCCCTGACGTTGGTATAGGGGGTGGTATATGTTATCTTATGCTCTATTATTTTATGTTATGTCATGTTACGTTATGCTCTATTATTTTATGTTATGTTCATGAGTCTCCTGTGTTGTCTGTTGGCTGTCTGTTTGAGTTGATGTTGATGATTTTAATGCAGTCACGGTGAAGACAAAGACTTGTTTGCCAAAAATGGATAATGTGGTTCTTCTAATTCTGATTCTAACTGTAGACTGCAGTTCACACACACAACAACATGCATGCAAGTGAACACACACACACACACACAACCACACTCATGCAAGTGACCACACACACCACACGCATGCAAGTGAACACACACCACACACACACACACACACACACACACACACACACACACACACACACACCACACACACACACACACACACACACACACACACACACACACACACACACACACACACACACACACACACACACACACACACACACACACACACACACACACACACACAGCACGCACACACACCTCCCCTAGACTCTCTCACTGGTCAGTTGACCCGTTGCTCAGCTCTCTGCCCCACAGGTCCACTGGCTCTGACCAAGACAAATTAGTCTCTTATTGGTCATGACTCCTGGGAATGTGAAGGGGGAGGAGAGAGAGAGAGAGAGAGAGAGAGAGAGAGAGAGAGAGAGAGAGAGAGAGAGAGAGAGAGAGAGAGAGAGAGAGAGAGAGAGAGAGAGAGAGAGAGAGAGAGAGAGAGAGAGAGAGAGAGAAAGAGAGAGAGAGAGAGATGGACGTAGATAGAGAGAGAGAGAAAGAGGAGAGAAAGAGAGAGATATCCATCAGAATAGAACTATCCAAGAGAATAGAGCCACCCAAGATAATAGAACTACCCAAGATAATAGAACTACCCAGGATATAGAACTATGCAAGATAATAGAGCTACCCAAGAGAATAGAGCTACCCAAGATAATATAACTACCCAAGATAATAGAGCCATATAGCCACCCAAGAGAATATAACTACCCAAGAGAATAGAACCATATAGCCACCCAAGATAATAGAACTACCCAAGAGAATAGAGCCAGCATGATATATAACTACCCAATAGCATAGAACTACCCATAAAGATTAGAGCTACCCAAGAGCATAGAACTTTCCAAGAGCATAGAACTACCCAAGAGCATAGAACTACCCATGAGATTAGAGCTACCCAAGAGCATAGAACTTTCCAAGAGCATAGAACTACCCAAGAGCATAGAACTACCCAAGAGAATAGAGCCACCCAAGAGAATAGAGCCACCCAAGAGAATAGAGGCACCCAAGAGAATAGAGCCACCAAGCTAAACACTCACCAGGAATTATTATGGCGTGAAATAGAAAGATGGAATGGAGCAGGAATGATGATATGGCTGGTTCAGCACTAGAAACGTGTCAAAGATACAATCTGACACCTTGGTGAAGTATCTGACCGAAAACCCAGTTGCCTATTTGATGAAATGAAATTTACAGTTCAGTAAGTGTGCAGAATATATCAAGTGAAACGAGATTAAGAGTGTAGCCACACAGTCACATAGTGAGGTGTACACCTCTAAGATTATATTATGTTAACATAACACAGATAGGTTGTCCTTAACTAAACATATACAGACATGTAAAAGGAAAATTACACAAATCATGTTGCTATTAACAACATATGCTGTGTCTCTGTACGTGTTAGTGAAGGACAACTCATGCTGTGTTATTTTGACACATCCTTTTTGGGAGCTTTAAATAATAGCTTCTACTGGGGGGTTAGGGGGGGAGCGATCTCATGATAATAGGGCGGTTCCAGAAAAGTAGCGATATGTCGGAAAAGTCTATCTGGAAGAGGACCCAGAAAGTGTGGTTGTGTCATTGTTCCTGTGGCAAAGCACAAAAGGAATAATGTTGTTTACCACTGTGTGAGGAATCTGCAGCAGATGGGAAACACGTGGATGTTCAGGGTAGGGCGGTCAGCTGTGGGATGAGGGGGACAGCTGGAGAGTTAAAGAGCCTCAATATTTGAGAACAGGAATAGTGTATTTTACCGTCCAGTGAGGAGTGAGCAGAGAGGTAGATAGAACAACAAGAGTGTTAGATAGATATAACAACATACAAGAGAGGTAGATAGAACAGCAGAAGCATTAGATAGGTACATAGCACAACAAATGCATTAGATAGGTACATATCACAACACATGCATTAGATATGTATATAGCACAACATGAGTGTTAGATGCTGTAGGTAGATAGCACAACATGAGTGTTAGATATGTATATAGCACAACATGAGTGTTAGATGCTGTAG
>NC_140183.1:69343495-69345995 GCF_963971535.1 Notolepis coatsorum
GGTAGGTAGATTACATTTTTAGAGACTAAAGTACAGAAAAAAGGTACCATTGGGTACTGGTATCGATTCACAGGTACCGGTACCGTATCGGTTCAAATGTGAATGGTACCCATCCCTACTGAGCACACAACTGCAGGGCAAGGTCATTTTTGCTCATGAAATGCATAGCCATGTGAAAGCCTTCATGACAAAGTTGCAATTAATTTCAAGGCAACTAGGCAGCAACAATCTCGAACACATGAAAACCCTGAAAGAAGTCAAACCATCAGATGATCACCGGCACAGGTACTCATCCATGTTAGGAGAGGAGAACTGCATGATGAATTTTCAAGGCGTTTTCAAGATTTTAAAAAGGTTGAGGATGAAATGCAGCTGCTTTCCTCTCCCTTTACCTGCAGTGTTGATAGTGCACCCACTGATGTTCAGCTTGAACTCATTGACCTGCAGTCTGATTCACTACTGAAAGAGCACTTTAAGTCCGCATCACTGCTAGAGTTCTACTCTGCTCTCAAGGAGGAGAACTTTCCAAACATGGGGAGACATGCTCAGAAGATGTTGGTTCTCTTTGGATCCACCTACATATGTGAACAGACATTCTCAGTCATGAAGTTTACCAAATCCAGGTACAGATCCTCTCTCACTGATGAACATGTCAGCTGTGCTTCGCATCTCCACCTCAGACATTCAACCTGACTTTGATGGACTTGTTAAAGCTCATAAGAGACTGGATTTCTCACACTGAATGAAAAAAAAGAACTGAAGAACACTAAAATGTGGGAATATAACAAGTGAAATGGGACACTTGATCCTTTTCTGAGACTGGATTTCTCACACTGAATGAAAAAAAAGAACTGAAGAACACTAAAATGTGGGAATATAACAAGTGAAATGGGACACTTGATCCTTTTCTTTTTTCTGCACAATAAAAAAAAGAACTGAAGAACACTAAAATGTGGAAATATAACAAGTGAAATGGGACACATGATCTTTTTTTTGCACAGTTCTGAAAACATTAAATGTAAAGTCAAAAAGGCTACAAAACTGGGACACTTTTCTTTACACAGTTACACAGTTCAGTGACATGTCTTGTTTATTTTATCTACAAAGATGATGTGATGTCTTTAGAAATCTAAGAAAATCCTTGTTTCAATAGTATATGAAACTCAAAATGCCCTTTGTTATTAATGTGACTGAAAATGAGTTAAATGTTATCATTATTATTATTTATCATTTTGGAAATTCTATTTGAATAAATTATATTTTTGAAAGCTAACCTCACCTTTTAATTGCCAAATAATAACATACACTCTTACCAGCGGTCAAAACAATGCCATTTACTGCTTTTTATATAGAAATAAAATATATTATGCATAATTGAGTTCGGAATTTTGGCCCGGCCCTCCAAAATATTTTCAGTTGCTCATTTGGCCCCCTGGGAAAAATAATTGCCCACCCCTGAGCTAGAGGTTATAATAATAATAATCCCTCCTGCTAGCATGTCGATAGAAGTGTGTTGTGTCGCTATATAGATGCTTTGAAGGGCGTGCAGTAGATCATGAGGAAGTAGATCTGCAGCTTGGCCAACTGTGTGACTGAGGAAGTAGATCCTGAGGAAGTAGATCTGCAGCTTGGCCAACTGTGTGACTGAGGAAGTAGATCCTGAGGAAGTAGATCGGCAGCGTGGCCAACTGTGTGACTGAGGAAGTAGATCCTGAGGAAGTAGATCCTGAGGAAGTAGATCCTGATGAAGTAGATCCTGATGAAGTAGATCCTGAGGAAGTAGATCCTGCGGAAGTAGATCCTGAGGAAGTAGATCCTGAGGGAGTAGATCGGCAGCGTGGCCAACTGTGTGACTGAGGTAAGTAGATCTGCAGCTTGACCATGGAAAGGATCAAGCTAACCAACCAACAAATCAACCGATGGACCAACTCACTGAGGTCAGAGGTCGTATAGGCGTGCTCTGCCGCAGAGCATATAACTGGAATAAAAGCTGTGGCGAGTTGTCCTCTGAAAAACACTTGTTAGTTTCTGTTCAGCCGGTCTGCGTGATCACAGTTCCCACGGTAACCATTCAAGACACCACGGAGCACCTACCACTCAGCCAGGGAACCATGGAGGACGCTCTGGTTTGGTATTAGAATGCACTCCGGAAGACAGGGTATGGGGGGGGGGGGGGGGGGTAGAGACAGACAGACATTCATGGCAACTTCTGACTGCAAATGATGAAAGGCATCACGGACGGTCCTGTTTGAATAAAGTTTTCCGGAATTTTACTACTCACTAAAGTGTCGTGTGTGTGTGTGTGTGTGTGTGTGTGTGTGTGTGTGTGTGTGTGTGTGTGTGTGTGTGTGTGTGTGTGTGTGTGTGTGTGTGTGTGTGTGTGTGTGTGTGTGTGTGTGTGTGTGTGTGTGTTCATGCGTGGATGCAAGTGTGTGTGTGTGTGTGTGTCTGTATGTGTGTGTATCTATAACGGAACGTAGACCAATCTCAGTCACTCTTA
>NC_140183.1:69350995-69380995 GCF_963971535.1 Notolepis coatsorum
GACTGTCAGCGCTCGCTCTAGTCTCCACCCACCGCCACACACCCCCCCCCCCCCCCCACACACACACACACACACACACACACACATGCACACACACACACACACACACACACGCACACACACACACACACACTCTGCCTGCAACGCGGGGGATAGTCAGACTGAGAGAGAGCTGGGTGCTGCGCTGTTCTAAGTGAGCATGGCCTATTGAGTTGATTGATTGATTGATTGCTAATTTTATTACTGTACGCTTGGTTTCCAACTGGTTAAGTTTAGGCCCTCTACAGTAGGTTTAAAAAAATAAATAAAAGAATAGGGCGAAGAAAATATTTTTTTCCTATAGGGCAAAGAAAACGTTTTAATTTGTTTTACCTACTTTCTATAGAAGCATCTAAGAATGAAGTTCTATGGAAAGTAGGTCTGCATTCCCTTAACAATTGTGTGTATTGAGCCGTACTGTATTGTACCCATTCTGCATCTGGTAATAGAATTTTCAATCAATCATTCCAATAATACACAGTTGGATGTGTTAGTTGGTTGGATGCACTTCAAGCTGCTTCCACATGAGGCAACTTCTCTCAATCATTCCAATAATACACAGTTGGATGTGTTAGTTGGTTGGATGCATTTCCGATCTGCTTCCACATGGAGGCAAATTGTCTTTTTTGTAGTTGTGGGAACAACTTTTTCTGGCGGATGGTTTTTTCAATAAATCTTCGATTAATGTGTGTTTATTGTATAGAAATAAGGTTGGATGAATGTGGCAGTTGTATAAAAGCTTTACACCACTTGCAGTCGTGATTTGTGAACAATAAACCATGCCTAGGGGGGTCTAACGACCACCCCTAGGCATGGTTTATTGTTCACAAACCACTCCTGCGCGTGATGTAATGCTTAATTATTGTTTGTTGAGCATCCTGATGGCCTGGGGATAGAAGCTTCTTCTGAGTCTTTCTGTGCTTGCCATGAGACTCCTGTATCGCTTGCCTGACCACAGCAGTTCAAAGAGGCAGTTGTTTGGGTGGCTCGAGTCTTTGATAATTCTCTTAACCTTGCCCATGGACCGCTTGTTGTAAATGCCCTGGAGAGTGGGAAGCCCCCCTCCAATTGTGCGTTCGGCTGAGCGGGCCACTCTCTGTAGTCTGCTACGGTCTTGTGCGGTGCTATTCCCAAACCAGGAGGTGATATTGCCAGTCAGTATGCTCTCTATTGTGCATGAGTAGAAGTTCTTAAGGATCTTCTGACTGACTTGGAACTTCCTTCGGCGTCTGAGAGAGGCGTTGCCGTGCCTTCTTCACAACACTGTCAATGTGTGAGGTCCATGTCAAGTCCTCGGATATGTGGACTCTGAGGTATTTAAAACTCTTCACTCTCTCAACTGGTGCCCCGTCGATGCTGAGGGGGCTGTAGTCCCTGACCCCCGACCTCCTAAAGTCCACAATCATCTACTTTGTTTTGTTCAGGGAGAGGCTGTTCTCTTGACACCATCCCGCTAGAACCTTGACCTCCTCCAGGTAGGCCCTCTCGTCGTCGTATGTTATGGTATGCTATTTTATGTTATGTTATGCTCTATTATGCTATGGTATGCTCTATTATGTTATGTTATGCTCTATTATGCTATGTTATCCTCTGTTATGCTATATTATGTAATGCTATGCTATGTTATGCTATATTATATTATGTTATGTTATGCTCTATTATGTTATGTTATGCTCTATTATGCTATGTTAGTTTCAAGTTTCAAGTTTCTTTAATAGTTGTCATACAGAAGTACAGAATACTTTTGTACAAAATGCTTCTTACTGTTGCGCTCCAGAGACTGTGCATGACAAGATAAGTATGAAATAAAAACATAGTAAAAATTAGAAGTAAAAAAAAGAGGTCACAGTGTTCAGTTTAGACATATGTACAATGTTCGTAGACGTAGTTACCATACAATATACAATACTGTGCAGTGTACTAATATACAATACTATATAGTGCAAGGCATAAATGGACGAGGTGCAGTTTAGGTACAATTCACAGTAGGTGTACGAGTTGTAGTGCAAATCCTTTATCAATAAATATAAAGTGTAAGTGTGTTTGTGTGATCTAAAGTGTGGAGAGTGGGTGCTGCAGTGAGTTGTTTGTTTGAGTGAGTGTGTGCGTGTGGGTGTGTGTGCTGTGTGCATTTGGTGGTTGTTGCATAGTGATTATTGTTCGTTTAGCGATTATTGTTCGTTTAGCAGCCTGATGGCCTGGGGATAGAAGCTCCTTCTGAGTCTTTCTGTGCTCGCCATAAGACTCCGGTATCGCTTGCCTGACGGCAGCAGTTCAAAGAGGCAGTTGTTCGGGTGGCTCGAGTCCTTAATAATTCTCTTAGCCTTCCCCTTGCACCGCTTGTTGTAAATGTTCTGGAGGGTGGGAAGCCCCCCTCTAATTGTGCGTTCGGCTGAACGTGTCACTCTTTGTAGTCTGCTACGGTCTTGTGCAGTGCTATTCCCAAACCAGGAGGTGATGTTGCCGGTCAGGATGCTCTCTATTGTACATGAGTAGAAGTTCCTAAGGATCTTCTGACTGACTTGGAACTTCCTTAGGCGCCTGAGGAAGTAGAGGCGTTGTCGTGCCTTCTTCACAACACTGTCAATGTGTGTGGTCCATGTCAAGTCCTCGGATATGTGGGCTCCGAGGTACTTGAAACTGTTCACTCTCTCAACTGGTGCCCCGTCGATCCTGAGGGGGCTGTAGTCCTTGACCCCCGACCTCCTGAAGTCCACAATCATCTCTTTTGTTTTGCTGACGTTCAGGGAGAGGCAGTTCTCCTGACACCACTGTGACAGGTTCTCTACCTCTTCCAGGTAGGCCCTTTCGTCGTTGGCAGAGATCAGGCCCACCACTACTGTGTCATCAGCAAATACCATAGCAAATTATGCTATGGTATGCTCTATTATGTTATGTTATGCTATATTATGGTATGCTCTATGCTCTATTATGTTATGTTATGGTATGCTCTATTATGTTATGCTATGTTATGTTCTATTATGTTATGCTCAGGGCCGACTGGGAGAAATGCGAGGCCCAATGCGAGATTTAAACGTGCAATACAGGCCAACACTTCAGACAGCCGCTGTGTTTTCCTCTTCTCATACGAAGAGAGAAGGGAAAAAGAAGGCAATACACGTCCCACTACAGAGTGGTGTTTACCATAGCGGTGCCGGCAACAAGTCCCTCGCGGACTATAGCCGACTTGAGCATGGAGATATTCTCATAATGAAACACCAAGCTCACCTCCCTCGCACCAGGTGCTGACACCAGGCCACACACCGTTAGCTACTACCTAGCCGGCCCGTTTGGCTCCCGAGAGAGAGAGAGAGAGAGAGATATCCACGGCGGGAATAGAATAGAGTGCATTAAAAACTCACCAAACGTCCAAAAGGATGGAGACAACCGCGTGGAGTTGACGAAGTTCATCTGCCGAACGACCGTCCTCTTCATCTTGGCATAACAATGCTGCACGCGCTCTCTCTAGGTTAGCTAACGCTAGTTAGCCTTTAGCTAAGCTAGCTACTAGCCGACATCATCATGGCTATCCCGACGTTAGCACTCAATATTATAACGTAGCTAAAGCTAACTAGCTGTCCCTGCCTTTAGCCGGGATGGCTAGCCTGACTGAACTGTCTAACATGCAACAACTTTCATCTTCAGTCCATCTGCCGAATGACCGCCCTCTTCGTTTTGGCTGGCATAACTAAGCATAACCTCCAAAGCTGCACGCGCAAAATAGTCAAACGCAGCTGACGCATGCCGGCGTACACATGATGTAACCCCTCCCTTAGTTGAAACCAATAGTATGTGCAGAGCCCCAGAGCTCCAATAGTGAGTATGTCTGCAGAGCCGCAGAGCCAGGAACATTCTACAAACGTGTCTAATGTGAAATATATAAGCATATAAGCAAAAATAGATTTTAGGTCTGTGATGAAAAAGGGCCTCGCGGGAAGGGGGGCCTCGCAAAAAATAAATACAAATAATAATAATAATAATAATAAAAAAAATAATAATTTTTTTTTTTTTTTTTTTTTTTTTTTTTTTTTTGCGATGCCCCCCTTACCGCGAGGCCCTGTTCGACCGCACTGCTCGCACACCCCCTGAGGCGGCCCTGGTTATGCTATGTTATGCTCTATTATGTTATGTTATGCTATATTATGTTATGGTATGCTATATTATGTTATGCTGTATTATGTTATGGTATACTATATTATGTTATGTTATATTATGCTCTATTATATAGCACATTTAGACATGCCACTTGTCAACCAAAGTGCTTCACATAGCTAAGTAGGGGTGGGAATCACCAGTTTCATCACGATACGATATCGATTCTTTGGACAACGATACGATATTTTCCGATATCACAAAGTCTGCCACGATACGATACGATTCGATTCAGGTGCCTGCGTTCGATATGAGACTATGTTATATGCCCATTTAACACAATCAGTGACATTTAAACCAACAAAAAAAAGGCAATGGAACTATCATTTGACATTTTTATTTTTGAGCTCTTCCAGACATTTAAATGAAAAACAATCTATTGTTTTTAATACAAATATACCTCCTGTTCACTGTTTTATTTTTTATTTTTATTTTTTTACTGTCACATAGCTGTATTTTGGCTGGAAAAGGCATATTGGGAGTCCGAAGGTGCAGTACCGGCCATATCCTGGTAGTGGCGCTGTCTCGAGTACTGCAGTCCTTCCCTGTCCCTAATGGCCTCTGCTGTTCTCTCAGTTAGCTTACGCTAACACAACGTTAATTTCGGTATTTAACGCGACGTGAGCATAAAGGAATGGCGAGGATAGAAAGCATGTTAGATGCATTTGACCCGTTGTGGGGGAAAAAACAACAGGCACTTATTTCGGGTCGCAAAATAGGCGGACTCTGAAGCAATGCTGTCTAACGTTAACACACAAGGAGATATTGTTGTTGCAGCCGGGCGGATATGCTCACCAGGGGATTTTCAAAATAAGAGTATCGCAATATGAAATGAATTGATCTTTTTACGTTGCATCGATCCTATTTGATAATTGATAATAGATCGATATATCGATCTGGATCGATGTATCGTCCCACCCCTATAGCTAAGAACAAAGAAAAGTATAGAATAAACAAAAAATAAAAACAACACGTCAACAAGCAAGGCAAGAGTCAAAGTGAGTCAGGGAAGGCCAGGCAGTATAGGTGGGTTTTGAGTTTCAATTTAAAAGACTCGATGGAGGGGGCAGATTTAATGGACATGGGGATGGTGTTCCAGAGGTCAGGGACTGCGACCGCAAAAGCACTCCCCCCCCCTAGACTTGAAATTGGACCTACGGGTGGGTAAGAGACCCTTGTCAGCCGATCTGAGGGCCCTGACGTTGGTATAGGGGGTGGTATATGTTATCTTACGCTCTATTATTTTATGTTATGTCATGTTACGTTATGCTCTATTATTTTATGTTATGTTCATGAGTCTCCTGTGTTGTCTGTTGGCTGTCTGTTTGAGTTGATGTTGATGATTTTAATGCAGTCACGGTGAAGACAAAGACTTGTTTGCCAAAAATGGATAATGTGGTTCTTCTAATTCTGATTCTAACTGTAGACTGCAGTTCACACACACAACAACATGCATGCAAGTGAACACACACACACACACACACACACACAACCACACTCATGCAAGTGACCACACACAACCACACGCATGCAAGTGAACACACACACACACACACACACACACACACACACACACACACACACACACACACACACACACACACACACACACACACACACACACACACACACACACACACACACACACACACACGCACGCACACACACCTCCCCTAGACTCTCTCACTGGTCAGTTGACCCGTTGCTCAGCTCTCTGCCCCACAGGTCCACTGGCTCTGACCAAGACAAATTAGTCTCTTATTGGTCATGACTCCTGTGGAATGTGAAGGGGGAGGGAGAGAGAGAGAGAGAGAGAGAGAGAGAGAGAGAGAGAGAGAGAGAGAGAGAGAGAGAGAGAGAGAGAGAGAGAGAGAGAGATGGACGTAGATAGAGAGAGAGAGAAAGAGAGAGAGAAAGAGAGAGATATCCATCAGAATAGAACTATCCAAGAGAATAGAGCCACCCAAGATAATAGAACTACCCAAGATAATAGAACTACCCAGGATAATCGAACTATGCAAGATAATAGAGCTACCCAAGAGAATAGAGCTACCCAAGATAATATAACTACCCAAGATAATAGAGCCATATAGCCACCCAAGAGAATATAACTACCCAAGAGAATAGAACCATATAGCCACCCAAGATAATAGAACTACCCAAGAGAATAGAGCCAGCCATGATAATATAACTACCCAATAGCATAGAACTACCCATAATATTAGAGCTACCCAAGAGCATAGAACTTTCCAAGAGCATAGAACTACCCAAGAGCATAGAACTACCCAAGAGAATAGAGCCACCCAAGAGAATAGAGCCACCCAAGAGAATAGAGCCACCCAAGCCTAAACACTCACCAGGAATTATTATGGCGTGAAATAGGAAGATGGAATGGAGCAGGAATGATGATATGGCTGGTTCAGCACTAGAAAACGTGTCAAAGATACAATCTGACACCTTGGTGAAGGTATCTGACCGAAAACCCAGTTGCCTATTTGATGAAATGAAATTTACAGTTCAGTAAGTGTGCAGAATATATCAAGTGAAAATGAGATTAAGAGTGTAGCCACACAGTCACATAGTGAGGTGTACACCCTCTAAGATTATATTATGTTAACATAACACAGAATAGGTTGTCCTTAACTAAACATATACAGACATGTAAAAGGAAAATTACACAAATCATGTTGCTATTAACAACATATGCTGTGTCTCTGTACGTGTTTAGTGAAGGACAACTCATGCTGTGTTATTTTGACACATCCTTTTTGGGAGCTTTAAATAATAGCTTCTACTGGGGGGTTAGGGGGGGAGCGATCTCATGATAATAGGGCGGTTCCAGAAAAGTAGCGATATGTCGGAAAAGTCTATCTGGAAGAGGACCCAGAAAGTGTGGTTGTGTCATTGTTCCTGTGGCAAAGCACACAGAGGAATAATGTTGTTTACCACTGTGTGAGGAATCTGCAGCAGATGGGAAACACGTGGATGTTCAGGGTAGGGCGGTCAGCTGTGGGATGAGGGGGACAGCTGGAGAGTTAAAGAGCCTCAATATTTGAGAACAGGAATAGTGTATTTTACCGTCCAGTGAGGAGTGAGCAGAGAGGTAGATAGAACAACAAGAGTGTTAGATAGATATAACAACATACAAGAGAGGTAGATAGAACAGCAGAAGCATTAGATAGGTACATAGCACAACAAATGCATTAGATAGGTACATATCACAACACATGCATTAGATATGTATATAGCACAACATGAGTGTTAGATGCTGTAGGTAGATAGCACAACATGAGTGTTAGATATGTATATAGCACAACATGAGTGTTAGATGCTGTAGGTAGATAGCACAACATGAGTGTTAGATAGGTAGATAGCACAACATGAGTGTTAGATATGTATATAGCACAACATGAGTGTTAGATAGGTAGATAGCACAACATGAGTGTTAGATAGGTAGATAGCACAACATGAGTGTTAGATAGGTAGATAGCACAACAGGAGTGTTAGATAGGTAGAACAACAGCATTGTTAGATAGGTAGATAGAACAACAGCATTGTTAGATAGGTAGAACAACAGCATTGTTAGATAGATAGATAGAACAACATGAGTGTTAGATAGATATAGCAACATGAATGTTAGATCGATAGAGCAACATGAGTGTTAGATATGTAGATAGCACAACAACAGTGTTAGATAGGTAGATAGCACAACATGAGTGTTAGATAGGTAGATAGCACAACATGAGTGTTAGATAGGTAGATAGCACAACAACAGTGTTAGATAGGTAGATAGCACAACATGAGTGTTAGATAGGTAGATAGCACAACATGAGTGTTAGATATGTAGATAGCACAACAACAGTGTTAGATAGGTAGATAGCACAACATGAGTGTTAGATATGTAGATAGCACAACATGAGTGTTAGATATGTAGATAGCACAACATGAGTGTTAGATATGTAGATAGCACAACAGGAGTGTTAGATATGTAGATAGCACAACATGAGTGTTAGATAGGTAGATAGCACAACATGAGTGTTAGATAGGTAGATAGCACAACATGAGTGTTAGATAGGTAGATAGCACAACATGAGTGTTAGATAGGTAGATAGCACAACATGAGTGTTAGATATGTAGATAGCACACCATGAGTGTTAGATAGGTAGATAAGATAGCACAACAGGAGTGTTTGATAGGTAGATAAGATAGCACAACAGGAGTGCAGGATAAGTAGATAGCAGAGATGAGAGGAGAGTATATGAGAGAAGAGGAGATGAGAGGAGAGGAGAGGTGGATACAAGAGGAGAGGAGATGAGATGAGATGAGATGAGAGGAGAGGAGAGGAGAGGAGAGGAGAGGAGAGGAGAGGAGAGGAGAGGAGAGGAGAGGAGAGGAGAGGAGAGGAGAGGAGAGGAGAGGAGAGGAGAGGAGAGGAGAGGAGATGACAGGAGAGGAGAGGAGAGGAGAGGAGCGGAGAGGAGAGGAGAGGAGGAGAGGAGAGGAGAGGAGAGGAGAGGAGAGGAGAGGAGAGGAGAGGAGAGGAGAGGAGAGGAGAGGAGAGGAGAGGAGGAGGTGAGAAGAGAAGAGGAGAGGCAGATACAAGAGGAGAGGGGGAGAGAAGAGGAGAGGAGAGAAGAGAAGAGGCGGATACAAGAGGAGATGGGGAGAGGGGAGAAGATGAGAGGAGAGGATAGGAGAGGAGAGGAGAGGATAGGAGAGGAGAGGAGAGGAGAGGAGAGGAGAGGAGAGGAGAGGAGAGGAGAGGAGAGGAGAGGAGAGGAGAGGAGAGGAGAGGAGAGGAGAGGAGAGGAGAGGAGAGCATGTGGTCAACACAGCAGGAGGCCCAACAGTAATTTCACCCATGGACACACACACACACACACACACACACACACACACACCTACACACACACACACACACACACACACACACACACACACACACACACACACACACACACACACACACACACACACACACACACACACACACACACACACACACACACACACACACACACACACACACACACACACACACACACACACACACACACACACACACACACACACACACACACACACACACACACACACACACACACACGCAGTCTGATAGATGTGTTGTCTAGACAAACAGCAAGCTAAACACCAATACATGCACCTGGCAAATATTAAGGTCCATAGGCAAGCTGGCAGTGAGACGGGCTGACAGACAGAGAGACAGACTGGGACATACGAATGCCCACAGGCGCGCGCGCACACACACACACACACACACACACACACACACACACACACACACACACACACACACACACACACACACACACACACACACACACACACACACACATACACACACACACACACACACACACACACACACACACACACACTAACAAACATAAGAAGACAGAGATGCACGCACCCCCTCCTCTCTACCAACACAAACACACACACACACATACACATGCATATATACACACATACACGGATACGCTCATGGTCATCCTGGCTAGACGGGCCAGGTCTTGCTCAGCCCCAGGGTGCGTGGTGATCTAAGACTCCAGGTTTTATGAACGTCATGCCGTCTGATTCTCTCTCCCTCTCTAGCTCCTCACCAAAAATAAGATCAGCTTTTCCCATAAACCTTGTCCCCACTGGGCCTTGTGAACCTACCACTGCGTGACACGTGATCATTTCAAAAAGGTGTCTGCGATCATTTCATACCTTGTGGTTTTAACCCATAGCCTTTAACAAGTGTCCAGTAAAAAAACAATAGGCCTACATATTTGTTATGTGTATTTCTGAGGTCAGAATCCTTCAAATAGGCCTACATTCAGAAGATAACTCAAAATACCTCAACATCGCTGTCCATCAGTCGAGTTGCTGCACACCTGCTGCAGTTCCGCTTAATCAGAAGAAAACATAGTTTGGGAATCTTGCAGTAGGCTATGAGCCATATGCAGGATGGAAGACCTCAACCATGGCTACCAAATGCAGTAATAATATAGCATATATTTAGGGTTGTGAGTCTGTAGTATAATTTGACTGTTAAATTATACATATTCTTAAATAACTATTACCTCCCAAATTTGGAATTCAGGAGGAAGCCATTTAGAGAAAATCCTCCAGTGACCTTAAACAGCTAAATCAATACAGGTCATGCAAGCCAGGATGTCTCCACAGAAACCAATTTAGCATACAGACACCTCAGTGAGCTTAAAAGCAACATACAACAGAAGGAACCAAGGGATATGATTCACCCCCGAAGACTCAAAACAATGATTCGGCCAATGACGGTGTTAACATTCAAATCACATGTATACGTGATAAACAGCTGTATCAGCACAGTGTTGTGTGAGCAGCTAGGCTGCTCTTGAAAATCACTTAAAATATAATCATGAAATAAAGCTTCTGGTTGACTCAAGCCTTTTAAAAAAGTATTATGTGGGATAAAGTATATATCTTTTAAGAATAACTCATTCTGTAACTAATGCAAGTAATCAGAAAATGCTGTGAGTAGCTGTAAAGGGAGACCAAGGCATTTGCATACAAGCAGGCTCATCAGCTGTGTGAAAAGCTCAAACTTCTGCTGGTAACCAGACCACAGGAGGAGGAAGGAGATAATGTTTAGTGATTAGGACACATTAGAAATGTATTTTTCTATATTCAATTTAAACCAGCTTAAACTACAATTATCACTGAAAGGATGTGTTTAACCTGGGAAACATTTTGATAGTAAATTTGGAGTGGTTTATAGCCAAATGTACAGGATTAAGGGAGGTCAAGTGATTTTACTAAAGTGCAAAACTATTGTGTAAACTAATTAAGTTTGAGTATCAATGGTAACTGGTTGAATTAGTATCATTTAAGATAATTATTTAGAAAAGCTCTGTTTTAAAGAAATCTAGGTAAATAAGTTTAATGAATAAGTCAAATAAGGTAATATAGATCTTGATACTCTGAACGGGAAATAACTCATGTGAATGTCAGATTTGTGGTTTACTCTGGGACAAAACAGTTAATGTGTTATGTTGAAATATGTGTCTTTGAGAGAAGTACCTTAATATTCATATATCATGTGTTGTAAATGTAATAGTAACAATGTTTTAGTCTTAAAATGAGTTGGAAAGAAATACTGTCTTCAGCAGGGCAGTTAGCGATAAGCCACGCCTACATTTTCAAACTGAAAACTAACTGTTTGTGGATTGGAGGAAAACCTGTTATGATGTCACTAGCTGTGATGTCATCAGCTGGACCCCGGCCTGCTATAAATACAGGGCCATCAAGACACTAGAGGAGAGTTGAAAGAGAAGATGATGAAGAATAAGAAGGATACGTCAGACGGACTGCCCCATCGGTGAAGAATAAGCTATATCCACGTTGCCAAAGACGGGATACGATCAACGGACATTTTTGTTAGATTAGTTTGGAGAACGCCGATTCAGAACTTGAATTGTTGTATACATCCAGTGTTTTTGAATGACAGCAAGTGTTTTTAAGAAGCAGCCATTGTTTTGCTTTTGTTAATAAACTTGCAAGAAGTCAGGAGCGCCTGTCTGGACATCCCATTTTTAACAAGAGTATACTTCTGGTTTGATAACAACGCTAGTACATAGTACATAGTACATAGTAGCATTAACAGATACAACAAGTCCTCTAACATGGCTACCACTGTGCAGTATAGTAGCTAATACTAATGCAGGATAGATACAGTGTTGGACTTCAACAGTGGCTACTACTACTATACAGTACTAATGCAGGCTAGATGGGGGAACTTCCACAGTGTCTACTACTATATTCAGTACTAATGCAGGATAGATGCAGTGTGGGGGAGTTCTAAAATGGCTAAACACTGTGTGTGTACAGTTCGCATCATAGAAATCCCACTTTTGACATGCTGGCTACAGATCCTCTGTACGGCTGCTCCACCCCAAAGAGGAGTTGTTTGGAAAACAGTATTAAAGTCGAGCTGAAATTAACAATGGCTTTTTAACCGTTTTAGATCATTTCCACTGTCATATTGTGCACCTATTTAACAATATAATATATATTTTGTATATTAAAAAATATCTATATATTTCTATTCTTCCAATCATGTTAATAGATGTTATAAATTAGCCATTTATATTCCGGGTTGAGAACCATTAGTGAGTCTATAAGAGTTTCTGGAGGACGACTAGGGAATTTGGGGTTCTTGTTCTGTGTGAAGTGCCTAATTTGAAAAAAAAGATTTCAACAACTAATATCATGACTTTTGTGTCAACCCCAATGTTTTTCAACGACCAAATCGAATCCCTCCCGACACTACGCCCCGCCCGCCCGTCCCGTTTCACTCGGAAACACGTCACGAAGGCGGAAGCCAGACACTTTCTAAATGCCACTTGGGCCGGACTTTAGTGCAGGGTGTGGGGTGCAAGGTGGGGGGTGCAGGGTGGGGGGGAGCTCGTACAATGGAGTGGACTCCGACTCAACTGACCCAGAACAAAATAGGGCTTATAATCATTACTAAGTGGTGTGACAATCCAATCTGATCGCAGTTAAAAATGCTACCTCTCCCTCCGCCCTGGGAGTGGGGAGATTGCATGCAAAATACTTGTCTCTTGCTAAATCAGGCGGAGGGAACCGGCCCGTTGCACAATGGCTCCGTTGTATTATTAGCCTCTCGGAGGAAGCTTCAATTGTCGGATCAGACGACAGAAGGGGGAAAAATGAAAATGAAAATAAAGTCTGGGAAAATATCAGCTTCCTGCCTGGAGTTGAGCCTGGTGTTCTGAGCGCTTTTGTGTTTGTATCTCTGTGTGTGTGTGTGTGCGTGCGTGCGTGTGTGTGTGTGTGTGTGTGTGTGTGTGTGTGTGTGTGTGTGTGTGTGTGTGTGTGTGTGTGTGTGTGTGTGTGTGTGTGTGTGTGTGTGTGTGTGTGTGTGTGTGTGTGTGTGTGTGTGTGTGTGTGTGTTAACCTCGTTTTGCAGCAGCTCCTCAGACAAGCCTGACCTAAGTAAACAACTATCAGAGAGAGAGAGAGAGAGAGAGAGAGAGAGAGAGAGAGAGAGAGAGAGAGAGAGAGAGAGAGAGAGAGAGATATTTGATTTTGTACTTTATTTTGTACTGTACGAAACAAAAACTTTACATCAAGCCTTTAAAAAAGACTTTACATCTTCAAGATTAAAAAAAACAATACAAACAAATAAATAAATAGAGCTTCACACAGGGACCGAAACTAAAGCCCGCCGCCCGCCAGGGGCGGTCTGTTTTTACCTTTGGCGCATGACACTTAGGTCGCTTTCACACAGGGGCTGTTTGGTCCGGACTTTCGGACCAGAATTCGATAGTCCGGTTTTTCGGGTCTGTGTGAATGCGCGTCGAACTCGGTCCGCGGACCAAGCAGGCGAACTCTAGTCCGCCTGAAAACGTAGGTCTCGGTTCGGCTTCAGCGGACCAAACGCGAACCAAATATAGGAAGTGATTATTATTACCACTGCTTGCAGCACTCACTGCAAAACAAGCACACTGCATCTAATCTATCTATCTATCTATCTATCTATCTATCTATCTATCTATCTATCTATCTATCTATCTATCTATCTATCTATCTATCTATCTATCTATCTATCTATCTATCTATCTATCTATCTATCTATCTATCTATCTATCTATCTATATATCTATATATCTAACTGTGCATCTTGGGAAGAAGGAAGAAAAACGCGGCTTATTATTATTACCGAGGCGCACGGCATTAATAATGGATCAATGCCACGTCAATACTATTATTATTATTATATTATTATTATTGGTCTACAAGTTGTTTAGCGAGAGGATGGTGGTAATGTGCTTCAATAGAACAATGGATCAATGCCATGTCAAAACTCGCTCCGCTGATCTGGAGGACTCGCAGACAGTCCACACACACGTGCGCGCGCACACACGGCTTGCAGCCACACACACATTTCCACTGTCCAATAGACAAGCGCCCTTTTCGACCGTGTGACATTGTTCAGAAGGTCTCGGTCCGCTGACAGATTTCTCTATGTGAACGCAGGCGAACCAAATGAAGAATGCAACAATGTTCCAACTTCACCCCCAGAACCGCACAGAGTCCACCAAAACTATATGTGAAAGCGACCTTAGAGGGCTGCCCGCCGTGTGGCGTGTAGACGTGTAGTTCATAACGATACTCTTGTGCGAGTACAGATTATAGCCGCTCTCGTCTTTTTTTTCTCCGCTGCGAGATCGTTAAAAAACTACAAGTCCCACATTGCACTCAAGTCAACGGTCCAATCACAGTAGAGTGACGTGACTGGTTTCATGAGAAAAAAAAGCAAATGACCAATCGGAAGCTCCCATTTGGCTTGTTTACTTCCGTCTGCTCTAGTCTATATCGGACCTCCATGAGCTAACGTTACTGTTTAAACAATGACCCAGTCAACTATTCACTTTTAGTTTAATACATGACGAGGCATTGTCTAACGGTATCTAGCTGGCTAGCTACTGATAGCTGCTGATATCAACAAATGCTCCAGCAATAGTCTACTCGAGTGCATAATACCTCCGTTCCCTCGTTAGCTAGCTTAGCTAGCTCACGTTAGATAATAATAATAATGCAGATCCATCTGTCCCAGTAAACTAAATTGTCTTAACGTTATCTACCGGGCTAGCAGTAGCTACAGATAGCTCCTGATATCAATGTCTTATAACATTGATTGAATGCGTATTCTAGCTGAGGGCATGTTGAATGTGATTTGACAAAAGAACCGTAACGTTAAATAGGGTCCAGCTGCATCGCCGGAGAATCCTTGCATGCTGAATGTAGGGTCTAGCTGAATATAGGGTCTAGCTGCAGGGCCGGAGAATCCTTGCTGGAGCTGGAGGCTACTCAAGTATACACACAGACAGTGGAGCTGTTTTCAGATAGCAAGCATTTTGACTTATTGCGTGGTGGCGATGTCTCGCAGATAATACAACTACAAGTATGATTATATAATATATATTTTATTTAAAAAAAAAAAATTTATATAAAATATATATAAATTTTTTTTTAATAAAAAAAATGTTGGCAGGTAAGAAATATGCTTGGCGGGTAGACTCTTCCCATCTACCCGCCACTGGCCGGTGAGTCAAAAAGTTAATTTCGCTCCCTGGCTTCACATATTCATAATGTTGTTAAAAACCAATTCATCATCAAATACATCACAAATCACATTTCCATAACACCATTCCTGAGCAAAAGTCTCCAAATTTCCCATAGCTTTATAAAACCTGAACTCCAGCCAGACTCTAGCCTTCACATTACAGCACCACACTAACACTGGATATGGTCCGGTTTATCTTCCACTCTGTTTCTCCTGTTTACATAGACTGCAAGCTTAGCTTCCCCCACCAGAAAATTAAGCAGTTGCCATTTTTTCTTATTGTCTTTTTTATATCCTGCTCCAAAAATATAACCAATAACAGAAAAGGTTTCACCGAAAAGCCTAAAAACATCAGTGAGCAGCTCAAACAGCCCTAAAAGCCTGTTACACTCTAAAAACGCATGAAAAACAGTCTCAGTCAACCCACAGAAAGGACATTTATTATCCACCTCTGGGTTGATGATGGAAACAAAAGCGTTCACTGCCACAGCACCATGCAGAATCCTCCACTGAAGGTCTGCCGTTTGTTTTTTTAAAGGAGGTTTATATAAAACCCTCCACACAGGTTGAGTGTCATTACTTGCACACAGCCAACTCCTCCATACAGTGTCCACTCTGTTGTTTAGCCATTTCTTATTAACTCTTTCAGTGCCACTCACGAGATTTCTCGTGTTTTTTTATAGGTGGTTGCTAGCCACTCACTAGATTTCTCGGATTTTTATTTTTATTTATTTTTTTTCGATCTGAAAAATTATTGCATCACCCGAGCCTACCCGAGTATAGCCGAGGGGCGCCGACGATCACTGTGGAAAAAAGCGCCCCCTGTCGTCTCCCAGATGACATAAGTGATTTTGGAATGGACTCAATGAAAATGAATGGTTTTCCAGTTCACTGATCCAGCCGGGGTTACCAGAGTTCATTCTGGAGCCTCAGATCCCCGCGGATCATAGAGATCTACTGTGTCGCGTTGGATCCATACACGTATCGATTTTTTCGAATGGTGATCAGGAATTGGAATATACCAGTTGGATACCATCTGATGTCAGGTAAGGACTCTATGTTATCAGTGGTAGGATAATCGGAGTAAGTTTGATGAAGTTATAAGCTGTTTTGTGAAATGTCTTCTTTCGGTTTCACTGTAAAACTCTGTGAGGTAATCAACGGAGCGATTATCAGTGCGCGGCCGTAATGTGCTTGCGTGCACGTATAATATTGATCATCTAGCGTTTATTTGAAAACGATTCATAAAAAGGCCGACAAATATCAACGTTGTGGAATATTCCACTAAAAGACGATTTTCATAGAATGCTCCAGAATGAGCTGTTTTTTATATCAAAACGGGGGCTTTTCTAACTGCTCTGAAATGGAAACGACGCGATAAAAAAACAATCTGTCTTCACAGCACTGACTGGAAAATAGTCTTTGATAATGCGATGGGCAGATTAGACACATAGCCATAATTTAAAACATAGATTAGGCGATATTAACGTTAACATTGGCGCCGATGGTGGCATTCAAGCGGTAAAACGGAAAACCAGGCGTGGCACTGAAAGAGTTCATTACTTTGACACAGTTTCTGTACCACGATTTCCTATCCATTTTGTAAAAAGCTGAACCCTTTACAAAAAGTAGAGGACCAGACATTTCTCCCAGTACAGGGCTCAGGTAGATATTTGGAAACTCATCCTGTTTATCTGGTTTTAATGCTCCACTGCTGTATAATCTAAGCATGCCCAGCTCCTCAACAGTCAACCTCTGTCTCCAGAGATCCAGCACCCTGGTTGCATAGCGCTGCGACCTCAGGCCCAATACCGAACACACAGCCTGAGCATCCTTTAACTCTGGTCCTGCTGTGTCTGCCAGCCGTCTCAGGTGTACCACTTCGGCAGCACACAGCAGTCCAGTCAGCCCAGGATTTGCACAGTCGCCTATGTCCATCCTTGCACCGTGAACAAGAGGCTCCTCAAGTAACCAGTGCAACGATTTAGTAGAAGTATTTCTTGTGCACTTGAAAAGTGTCCAACATTTAAAAACCCCCTGATAAAAAGGAGGAAGTGCATTTAACCTTAAAGTCGTCGGATCTGTTAAAAACAAAGATACATCAAGTCCAAGACTATTTACTTGTCGAAGAATAAAAGAGGCAACTTCTCTCCAAACTAAATCTCTTGGTCCTAACAGATATCGCTGTATGAACTGTAGCCTCAAAGTCGCTGTCCTACTCGCTAAATGAACCAGGCCTTGCCCTCCCTCTTCTCTGGGCAAAAACAGAACACTCTGAGGAACCCAGTGCAGGCGATCCCAAAAGAAATCAACCATCTTTGCCTGCAACCGCACCAACATGCCTGAAGGAGGCTCCACACATGCCAGCTTATGCCACAAGGTAGAAGCCACAAGGTTATTTATTATCAGGACTCTGCCTCTATAGGAAATCTGAGGCAACAGCCATCTCCACTTAAACAGCCTTCCTTCTACTTTCTCCACCACATTCTCCCAATTGTTCTGTACAATCGTGTCATTTCCAAGGTATAGCCCCAAATATTTAAAACCATCCCTTTTCCAGATCATGTTTTGAGGTAACACAGGTAATCTACTATGCCAGTTTCCCACAGCTAACGCCTCACTCTTCCTCCAATTTATTTTGGCAGAAGACACAGTCCTAAAACTCAGCCTTCCAATATATTTACATCGTTTTGATTTTTTACAAATACAACTACATCATCAGCATAAGCTGACAAAACAATGTTATCTTGGAACCCAGGTATAGCTAAACCCCTCATCTCATTTCTCAATGATTGTAACATGGGTTCCAATGAAATTGCATATAACATGCCAGAGAGAGCGCAGCCTTGCCTAATACCCCTCTGTACCTCAAAAGGAGCACATAGAGAACCATTGAATTTTAACACACTCTCAATGTTCTGATACAAAACTTTCACCATAGCAATGAGACCATCGCTGAACCCAAAACTCTTCATAACACTCCAGAGATAATTGTGCTCAACGCGGTCAAATGCTTTCTCCTGATCTATTGAAATAAGAGCAGTATTCAATCCCAATGAATCAGAGACACCCAAAACATCACGAATTAAATATACATTATCTAATATTGACCTGCCAGGTACACAATACGTCTGATCACGATGTATGATCTGATCCATCACTTCTCTCAGACGGTTTGCTAAGGTCTTTGACAAAATCTTATATTCACTGCATAAAATTGACACAGGCCTCCAATTCCTTATGTCCTGCAAAGTCCCCTTTTTTGGCAGTAAGGTTATCACTGCCCTGCAACACGAAAGCGGCAACGCACCCTCAGCCAGACTTTCATTGAATACCTCGAGAAGGTCGTCTTTCACAATGTCCCAAAAGGCTTTGTAAAACTCCACCGTCAAACCGTCAATACCAGGGGCTTTCCCGCCACCCATGCTCTGTAAGGCAGAATAGAGCTCTGACGAGTCCAAAGGTCTTTCCAGCAGCACATTCGACTCCCGTGATACTGTGGGCAATCCTTCACAAAAAGACTGTAGAAGGACATCATTGTCAGTGTACTCACTGCTATACAAAGCAGAATAAAACTCAACGGCCCGTCTCCGGATCTGACTGGCATCAGTGATGTCCTGCCCCGTCTCTGACAGAAGAGAGTGAATGAATTTATTCTGTCCATTCTTCTTTTCCAGACCGAAGAAGTAACTGGAAGGCACATCCATAGCATTGACATTCATAAATCTAGACCTTAACAAAGCTCCTTGAGCCTTCACACCTAGCAGGTCAGCTAAAGCAATTTTTTTTATTAAGGACTTCAAACTGTCCTTGATTTCCTGTGGACCCAAACATTTTCTCAAGGTCCACTATCTCAGTCTCCAAATCTCTCATGGAGGTAGTGATGTCTCTAGTTACATTGAGAGTGTGTTGTTGACAAAGCATTTTAATTTCCACTTTGCCACAGTCCCACCACTGCCTAAGAGAAGATAACTCATTCTTCCTACTCCTAAACAGGACCAAAAAAAAACTAAAAACATCCCTAAAATCCTTTTCATGGAGCAAAGCTGAATTAAAATGCCAATACGCACTTCTAGGCACCAGATTGTTAATAAAGACATTGCACATTACCAATGAATGGTCTGTAAAACCAACAGGCAATATTTTACACATTTTAAAAACATTAAAATTATGTTTAAAACAATAAAAACGGTCAAGTCTAGCTAAGGAGACAACATTATCCCTACAATGAGACCATGTATACTGGCGCTCATTCCCATGAAACCTCCTCCACACATCAACCAAGTCGTGTGTGTGTACTTTCTTAATGCACTTTGAGAAGCTGGAAGGGGTTCATTATGATTCCTGTCTAAACTGTTATTCTCTGTGCAATTGAAGTCTCCAGAAAAAAATAAGAAATCATCCGAACTAAAATCGGACAATTTAGTACACACTATATCTAAAAAAGCCTTTCTTTCAGGCCCTTTAGAAGGAGCATAAATATTCAATAAAACCACATTAAATGTTTCAAAATGTGCTTTCACTACAATGAACCTACCCTCTACAACATGTTCTACAGTATAGGAAGCAGGAATAAAACGTTTTGAGAATAAAAAACCAACTCCACTACTAATTGTAGTATTATGACTCAACACTAGATCACCTTCCCATTCCTTCCTCCACTCCACCTCATTCACCTTATCACGGTGTGTCTCCTGCATAAAAAGAACATCAATGTGTTTTAACTTGACCAGTTCAAACAGCGTTGCACGTTTTCTCACATCTCTTGCCCCATTCAAGTTCAAAGTTCCAACCTTAAAATGTTCCATGGAGAGAAGAGGAGTGACTAAAACGCACAATAACAATAAATTAAAAGTTGCCACTTGTTTTCCTTCCATGAATTTGTTTTCTGACCTTTGGCAGTAATTTCCTTAGTCTATACACTTCCTGCTTAGTAAAGCTGTTATTTCCCATGTGAAACCTGACAGACGTATAGAAAGCCTCTGTATCAGGAATATGTTCCTCTATTTTCAAGCCCCGAACATTCTTTGTTTCCTGTAGCAAAGTTTTGATGGTTTTGACTGACAGTGATCTTCTGTGTTGTGACTTCCTTAACTCAGATATGTCACTACCATCTGACTCATACTCCTCACTTTCACTCTGGTCTGACTGTGAAGTCATTCCTTTGCGTTTATGAGGTGCAGATTGTGAAACAGCCTCATCTTCCATTTCCACCTCATTCGTCTGGTCATTAACTCCTGCACAGCTTTCACACAAACCACTGCTACTCTCCTGTGTTTTCCCCCCAGACACAGCAGCACTGTATGTTTGTTTCTCCCAGGCCCCTTCTAGCTGCAGTTCTCCTGTAGCCCTGTCTGTCTGTTTCACACAGGCCCCTTCTACCTGCATCTCACTTGTAGTACTGTCTGTCTGTTTCTCACAGGCCCCTTCTTCCTGTAGCTCACCTTTAGCACTGTCAGTCTCAGCTGGATTATCCCTGGCCACCTCTGTTTGTATCTCAACTGTAGCACTGTCTACAGCTGCTTCTTTAACCCCGACCACTTCTGTCTGTAGCTCCCCTGTAGCACTTTCAGCAGCAGCTGGTGTAAAACTGGCCACTTCTATTTGTAGCTCCCCTGTAGCACCCTCTGCAGTAGCTGGTTCAACCCTGGCCACTTCTGTCTGTAGCTCCCCTGTAGCACTTTCTGCAGTAGCTGGTTCAACCCTGGCCACTTCTATCTGTAGCTCCTGTAGTAGATTTCAGTCAAACCAACTATTGTACTGTACACCTTGGGTCTCAGAATGGCACAACACCGACAGGTAAAATGCATTCACAATTTCTCCTGGCTTCTCTGCCTCTATCCATTTTCATTCAACAAAACAAACAAGACGTATCTGTGATTTGAAACAGCTGCGTGGACTCAAGGCTCTTAACCAGAGTGATTGAGACAGGCAGCTGTTGATCAAATGAAGAGATAGTCTCGTTTGGACTTCCTGGGAGTAATAAACTGGGTGATTTTACACCCTAGTGCTCTAGGCAAATGGTCCAATTAAAATAAGAAGACAAAGGAACTGCCTTGAAAGACGCCAGACAGTCTTTTCTTTACAAAGGAGCAGTTGATCAAAGGATTTGGACTTAGAATCCACATCGTGACGTAATTCGGTGTAAAACGTCACGATAAGGAGTTAGCCAATGAGAGCTGAGAATAAGTGTCCTCCAATAGGAACACTCGAGGAGAGTTTGGAAAACGCCCGCTTGCCGTAAAATTAGAGGCGGAGCCTAAATAAGATATAACCAAAACTCCTCGCCAGGAGAGACAGAACCAACCCGAAAAACCCAGGAAGGAACAAGAAACGAACACACACCCTTTTTCTCCACTAGAGACCCAGCAAGGAGAAGAAATCGACGCAGCAGAATCGAAGACGAGACGAGACATGTTTTTAGACAGAGCTTTTTATTGAGAATTTAGCCTGAATTACTGCAAACATCCGGCATATTGGATGCGTCTTGCAGGTTCATTGCACAATATTTCTTTTTGTAACATCTGATTTGAAATCCATTTTCATTAAAAACGGGTTCTTTTCAAAACTGCTCATATCTCGCTTCATTTCAAACGGCAGCGCCGTATTTTTCTCTCTGGGTACGCAGAAAGCAATAACCAGGTTAAAAACACTGGTTATCTGCATTTAGCAAAGAGTGGATCCCAAGAGCTTGTAAAAAGGTTTAAATCACAACGCAGAAAGAAGTAGTAAATAGGGAATTTAAGCTGGGAATCCACTTCATTGTGGTGCCGTGACAAAGAATCGACGCGCTCGTTTTTTTTTTCTTCACAACAAAGAAAAGTTATAATTTTTTTTTTCCTCTCTTCGCTTTCTTCACGAACGGTCAAACGGGGAATCAACTGATCAATCGATCCGTCTTCAAGTGACTGGAGTCGCTAAGAGGTGAGTGTGATGATAAAAATGGGGGCTCTATTCGAACCAACGGGGGGTTGCTAAAAATATGACTGTAATTAGATATTAAATGGAATGTTCTGACCAAAGGATGGCGGCTCTAGGCTGTGTGTGTGTTATAGGTCCTGTAAGCAGGATTTTAACCACACTGTGCGTCGTATACCTTACAGTAATGGTTTTAAGCACAATCTTGCGTAGTACGTTCTACAGTAGAATTTTAGCACAATAAACGGGACGCCGCTGGAGGTCGGAACATTAAAAAAAGGTATGGAAGTATTTAGAGACAATGTCTAGGTTTGTGCTCAAGGTTAAGCAAGGTAAACATGTGCGTTGTACGCCTTACAGTATTGGCTTTAGCACATGTGCGTAGTATTTTCTACAGTAGAGATGGAGCACAAATAGAGTCTAGTTTAACCTTGGGCACCGCCGGGCGTGTTAAATTTAAACGGCGATAGGCTGTAACATAGGAATAGTACTTAAAGAGGACTCGTGTGTTGCAACGATAGGCTGTAGCATTAGAATAGTACTTAAAGAGGACTCGTATGTTGCAACGATAGGCTATAACATTAGAATAGTACTTAAAGAAGACTCGTATGTTGCAAGCTATGGTTAAACATTTGTTGGTGTATGATGTTTGTGTATGAGTGAAAGGACTTATGGTTATGTTGAACATGTGTGATGTATATGGATTAAATCTGTAAATTGGCACTTAAAATATGACGGAGAACGGTTTTTAGTGTTGAACCTGGTGCACGCAATATCCACTGCGCCACTCAACTATGCGTGGAGGGGAAGCGCGTTCTCGTCAAAGCTCGCGTACGTATCATAGCGCGCGGCTAGGTTAAAGCTACATGCTACAAAAGCTCATCGTGGCTCGCTTTATTGCAGTATAACTGTATTATCTTTAATAAGGAATGGGCTAATGTTTACAATGGTATTGGCTGAAAGCTTGAACGGATGTAGGAATGAATGATGAGTGAGTGGGCCGCTTTAGAGAGGTTAGGAATGAATGGGAGGAACGGATGTATTTGTAAACATATGAAAAATCCCGTGACGAGGCCTCGCGTTGTGCTAGTCTGGAGACCAACGGGATCTCGGTATTGCGGACGTGACGTAATTTCGGTGGTCTGGTCTAGCAGGAAGCCGGCCTGCGAGACGAACTACAATTCGGTGCAGGGGATTCTGGGGATTGGGGTTAAAATTGAGTGGGCACGTGGGCTGGCGTTGAGGGGGAGTAGTTGCGTGATGACGCACGTATTGTTGGAAAGGTTGGGGGCGCCTCCTGCAGGATGTTGGGGGGTACTGTGGTGCAATAGGCGTGATGTGCGGAAATGGGCAGCAGGGGGCGATGTTGTCTTAGGATTAGTTATAGCCTATTTGTGTACACAGTCCCTCTGGGGTAAATGTGCGGGGTGCTTTCAAATCCTCTCGCCGTGATGGGCTCCCTCAAGGTCCCTCTCTCTCTCCCCGTCTTTCTCTCTCTCTCTCTTTCTCTCTCTCTTTCTCTCTCTCTCTCTCTCTCTCTCTCTCTCTCCTCTCTCTCTCTCTCTCTCTCTCTCTCTCTCTCTTTCTCCTCTCTCTCTCTCTTTCTCTCTCTCTCTCTCTTCCTCCCACACGTACCGTTCTCTTTCTTCCCCCCTTCCCTCCCCCCCTCCCTTCCCCTCTCTTCCTCTTCCTCCCTCTTCTCTCTAGCCCCTCCTCCTCCTCCTCCCCTCTCCTCCCTCTCCTCTCTCTCTCTAGCCCTCCCTCTCTCCTCCCCCCTCTCTCTCCCTCTCCTCCCCCCTCTCTCTCTCTCTCTCTCTCTCCCGTCTCTCTCTCTCTCTCTCTCTCTCTCTCTCTCTCTCTCTTCTCTCTCTCTCTTTCTCTCTTTCTCCCTCTCGCACACCATTCTCTCTATCTCTCTCTCCCTCTCTCCCCCTCTCTCTCTACTCAAACTTTCTTCTTTTCTCTCTCTCCTCCTCTCTCTCTCTCCTCCTTCTCCATAGGAGACGTTTGGGCAGTGCAGAGTATGGCATATTGTATAATGTGTCTTATGGTTTGGAACAGGTCTGTTCGGGACTGCGAACCCCCCCCCCCCCCCCACTTCCCTGATGTTCCTTCAAACCCCCCCCCCCTCTCTTGATTTTCCTTTGAACCCCCCCCCCCCCCCATTTCCCTGATGTTCCTTCAAACCCCCCCCCCCCCCCACTTCCCTGATGTTCCTTCAAACCCCCCCCCCCCCCCACTTCCCTGATGTTCCTTCAAACCCCCCCCTCTCCTTGTCTCTTGCTCCCTTTCCTTTGAAACCCCCCCCCCCCCCCCCACCTTCCCTGATGTTCCTTCAAACCCCCCCCCCCCCACTTCCCTGATGTTCCTTCAAACCCCCCCCTCCTTGTCTCTTGCTCCCTCCTCTCTCCCGTTCTCCCCCCCCCCCCCCCCCCCCCCCCCCCACTCCATCCTTTGCCCCACTTGCTGTGCCTCTCTCCACCCTCCCCCCTCTTCCTTCTGAAGACCGACATGGGGTTACATGTTTTCCTCTGGCCTGGTTCTCCCTTGGCCGGTTGGCGGTTGCGTTGCGGCCTTTTTTACATGTCCTGGTGTTGTGTTTAGGTTGGGGTCTTCATGTCAGTGGACTGAGGGTATGTGCGGTTATAGTAGTTTGTGTGAATGTTATCAGGGTGTGTGTGACGTACGTGTTCAGGACTCTCGGCGCGGCTGGTTCTGCGTCTGGGGACCCACACCGCTCGGTTGCGCCTGCGTATGCGATGATGGTGATGAAGGATGGCGCGGAGGGTGGCAGGGTAGGTGTGGGCGTTCCGATAAAGCCGTGGTGCCCGGCGTCCGCGCTGGCGACTATTCTCTGATCTGGGTGGTGGACATTCAGGGTTGGGGAGTGGGAGGGCCGGGGCGTGCGTGTGGGTGTGAGGCGGGGGACGTTCCTGGACGACCGTGCGTTGCAGTTGATGGGATAGGATTGTGTGTACAATTGTGTTTTTTTTTCCCATAGTAGGTACGTTTGGAGTGGCTGTGTGATGTGGGGCGGTGTACCCGGGGTTCGGTGTTGGGTCTGGTCGGCTATGCATGGCCGTCCGGCAGGGCACTGGACTCTGGGGATACTGGCCTGAAGCACGGGAGAGGTTGCCGGGATGCTGTCTGCTGTGTACCTGTGGTGAGGTGGGTTTAGGCCACTGTGGAGGGGCTGTCAAGGTCTCTTCAGTAAACAGGGTCGACACCTCACGGCGTGCGTGGCGCGGCGTCTGTGGCATTCTTTAGATTACCTCTGGGGGACACGTGTCTGGGTGACAGGTGTCCCCTGGGGGGTGTGGTACTAAATAATGGAAAAGAATGTAAAAAATGAATGTAACTATATTAATCAAGATGTTTGGTTTTCCGAGGAGTATCAGAATTGGAGCAGGATCAAGCGGAAGTAAAGGAGAGCGGAGATTCAACAAAAAATAGGAACCCAGTGTGTTGACAGAGATCGAACGAGATAAGCTGTATCGTTATATCGTTATTTTCAAACAGATCACACTGTGTCTTGCTAAATATTTTAGTATAGTGTTGCCCGACATTTCCAATGCGTAACGAATAGTGGAGATAACAGGGAAATGCCACTGTATTAAGTCTGGATGTTTTTGCTTTCTTTCCATACAGGTGCTCGACTGGACAGGAGCTCTGAACGATTTCCATAACCATCTGGGGAAACGGGCGCTGTAATGAGCCTTGGTATAAGTATGAATGATAAGCCAGTTATCAATCCTTGTCTGCACAGTAGAAATGTTGACAGTGTGAGTGTTTTAACTCAAGTAAGTAGAAATAGTGGAAGACAGAGAAACTTGTTTTTTCAAACGATAATTACAGGAGCGTTTGAAGTGGAATGAATGACAGTAACATAGGAAGTTCACCTTAGTGGAACATTGATAGGAACAACTGGAGCGGTAAATGCAATATTATTAACAATAGAATAACAACAACAACAATATGGAAAAGGGGCTTAGTGATCGGGCCATTGGGGGGAGTAGGCCGAGAGCCTCTGCAGACATTTCCCAGATAGACTTTACCAGTGATAATGATCTGATTGATTGGGACTTCTCTCATTCCCAGATAGACTTTACCAGTGATAATGATCTGATTGATATGGACTTCTCTCATGTGACCAGTACGACAAAAGGACTGGCAATGTTGACTTTGGTTCCAATACAGGGGAGTGAACCAGTGACGACGGTGTTACTCCAACCAGAACCGATTCAAGCTGGAGTGTCCATTGCAGGCGACTGCAGTTTAACCAAGGTACAGAAAAAGAGACTGAGGAGGGCGGCGTTGTTACAGCGGTCCCGTGAAATCCACTCTGGCCGGATGGCTGGAACTGAGACCGACAGCAGGTATGGAATACACGAACAGCTTCTACAGCCCACCCGTTTCCCATGTCCAACCTGCCCTCAGCACCGAAGCCAAGATGAGAGGCGGGAAGAAACACATTCCATTCGGAGGACACAACGACTTTGTGGTCAAACCCAAACACATGGTGATGGAGAACCCCTCCCCCATCAGGCCGTTCCAGTACGTGTGTGCTCCAGACAGCGAGCAGACCCTCCTCGCCGCCCCGGCCCAGTTCCTGCTGGAGACCTTTCTGCAGAACTGCTGCCACAGGCTGTTCCCCAAAGCCGTCCGGAACAGAACCAACCCTGTGCTGTCCATCGACAGCTACCTCAACATCGGCCCAGCCCAGTGATGGGAAGTCAAACCGCCGGTGCTGAGATGGGGGAAGAGGCAGCATCCTATAGACAACAGAGAGCGTTTGTGACAGCGTTCGAACAACACGAGGCAGTTCATCGAGATCTGATGAAGATACAGCTGGAGATTGGTCAAGCCGCACACGAGATTCAGAGATTGGGACGAGAACTGGCAAGAAAGGCTGCGCTACTAGAAGCGACAGCTGTTGAGATCATGCTTCAGGCGTCTGACCTAGGCCGCCGTGATCAAAGAGTGCCCTGTGCTCCGTTGCCCGGACAGGGAACTGGGCCGCGACACAAAGGGTGGCAACCACGACCAAAAGGAGGCAGAGGCCGGAATCCGATTGGATTCCCGGTGCGGAAGGTGGTGTGTTGGACGTGTGGGGAGACTGGTCATATCTCACGGGAGTGTGCGAACAATGGCCCGGCTAGCTCAGTCGGAAGAGAATGAGACTGATTAGAATAAGGATAGAGATGAGGATACATAGATAAGGTTTGATTAGGTGTGCGAGTTACTAAAATGGTTTGGAAGACTAACCAGGGTAAGTTGGGGCTATAGAGGGATGACGTAACTGAATATTGCATGAGCTAATCAAACTAACAAAATTAATGGTTTTAGACAGGAACAATGGAACATTTAATGTTAGACAGAGTTGGAAACAAAGGACTATTTAATTTTGTTGCAGGGGTATTTATGCCTCTAGATGATAGTTAATTCTGTTGGATGAGTGTGTAGCATTTAGGCACTCACAATTTTTTTTGTTTATTTACAATTTTCTTTGTTTTTGTTTGACTATATTTTTTAGGAACTGGCTGGCTGGGAGGGATCTCTCGCTGGTCAGGGATAGCAGGTGGTGGTGACACAGCGAGACTGGTAGGAAGTCTGATATAATGAGCTGGAAACTGAGAATGGACGGGAGCTGGTTCATGGTTTGTTTTCCGCTCATTAAGAGTCCAGATGTAGAATCTGGGGGGTTGTGTCACATGTTGGGTTATGTTAAGTGTTGGGGAAACATATTTCTCTGTCTATAGAAAGCTCTGTAGGTTTCTGGTCGCAAATTGGCCAGATAGTGTTCATGTAGGGTGCAGACATGTGAATTTGATGATTGACTTATGGGAGGCTCTGCACCGGCTTGTTGAAGGCTGGCGGAGTGTGTGGGATGAGTGTTTAAAGAGACTGTGGTTTGTTGACCATGCACATAGGTTCTGTTGGTGATTGGCCTCGTCTAGAGCTGGCTGTCCGGACCGAGGAGCTGTCGGGAAACAAGGTATTGATAGTGAAATAATGAATATTCCACTTTTAAGGGTGTGGATAGTTGTGTTGAGCTTGAGATATTTGATCTAGTAAAACAGTACAGCACAAATAAGAAATGAGACAAAGGTGATTTGATTGAATGCTAACGTAAGAAGCTGTAAAATACATAGATAAATGATTTGGAGAATTATGTATTGTCAAAATGCGGAACAGTAGAGAATGTATCTGCGAAAATAAATGTTTCCAATCTATTATGTGTTTTGTAAATAATAATCCAAAATGCAAATAAGGACAGAGGGAAAATCGTTTCCTTCTGTGGAAAATTGGAGCAGTACCGAGACCTGCACACAACAAAGAGGAGGCTGTGGTTAGCACAAGGTACAACAAGAAGAAAACGGTAAAAACGAGTTAAAAATAAGCTGGTAATGATCTGTCAACACACAGGACTGATTTGGCTAAACGCTCTTCCTTTAGCTATTGATGGCTTGTCGTTCGTGCGAAATTCGCGGTCTGCGTTTGACACCGCACGAAATGATGCTAGGTCGCTGCATGGTAGTACCAGGTTTGCGCGCGACAGGCAAAGGTCCGAGTTTGGACATCCTGGACAACGACATGCGTGAGTACGTAAAATACATGTCAAAGATACACAAAGTATTCTGGTTCATGTCTCCAGTAGACAGGAGCATGAAACCGGGGAGGAGGTGAATAGGCAGACTACACCTCAAATCATACCAGGCGACTACGTTTATGTCAAAGTATTTAGACGCAAGTGGTTTGGCGCGAGACGAGAAGGGCCATACAAAGTCGTTCGAGCCACCGAGAGGGCTTTACAAGTTGAAGGATCGCCTATGTGGTTTCACGTTACTCATTGTGTAAAAGCAACCAATACGGACCAAGAATGGGAACCTGAACCACAAGACCTTGACGGTAAAACCGGGGCGTCGCAACCGTTACACGAAGGCGAAGTGAAGGCGGCGCTAACCCCAAACGATGGGGAAGACCCGGATGATTATGGCGAGCCAGACCGAGGGGGCCACGATTGGCCACCAGTAGAAGATGAAGGTTTTTTACAGGAACCAGACAGAGGAGAGGATTATGAATTGGAACATAATAACTTCTCCTCTGTGGACTTGGAGAAGGTACCAGAAGAGCCAGAGGAACCAGTGCTTAGCACAAGCCCGGAACAAGATACTCGACCACAACGAGTCATCAAGAAGCCTAAACGGTATACATAGGCAAAGGAAGGGATAGTGTAACTGATAGGCCTTGGAGAGGGCGTGTACATATTAATTTTTCATTTTTCATTAGCTAAGCTCTCTCCTTTTTTAGAAATGTTTAGGTAGTAATGCAATGTAAGGTCTTTTCTTTCAGAGGTGAATTGCACAAAACAGACACATTTGGATAAAAAAACACATAAAGTATAGTCTAAACCTGGTAAATGGTACGATCATCTTTTTGTATAAAGGGACGGACCTAGACTGAAGTGAAATTGATATAACTGATAACATTGTATATAACTGCAAAATGAGTGGAAATTGTTAAACGGTGTGAGTGAATAGAGAACTGTGTAAATAAAGATGGGTCCATAGTCGGTCAGTGGAGGAGGGAGTAATGTGGGTGTTGAAAGCAAATGATACTAACAAATATGGAAAATGAGTCAGAAGGATTCTGGAAAGGTTTGGCTCTGAGGTAATTAGGTTAAACAGTAGGTTAAGGTAATTGTAAACAGTTTGTTTGAGAAATACTAACATGTATCTTGGGATAATTAATCC
>NC_140183.1:69387814-69395314 GCF_963971535.1 Notolepis coatsorum
CCAGACATTTCTCCCAGTACAGGGCTCAGGTAGATATTTGGAAACTCATCCTGTTTATCCGGTTTTAATGCTCCACTGCTGTATAATCTAAGCATGCCCAGCTCCTCAACAGTCAACCTCTGTCTCCAGAGATCCAGCACCCTGGTTGCATAGCGCTGCGACCTCAGGCCCAATAACGAACACACAGCCTGAGCATCCTTTAACTCTGGTCCTGCTGTGTCTGCCAGCCGTCTCAGGCGTACCACTTCGGCAGCACACAGCAGTCCAGTCAGCCCAGGATTTGCACGGTCGCTTATGTCCATCCTTGCACCGTGAACAAGAGGCTCCTCAAGTAACCAGTGCAACGATTTAGTAGAAGTATTTCTTGTGCACTTGAAAAGTGTCCAACATTTAAAAACCCCCTGATAAAAAGGAGGAAGTGCATTTAACCTTAAAGTCGTCGGGTCTGTTAAAAACAAAGATACATCAAGTCCAAGACTATTTACTTGTCGAAGAATAAAAGAGGCAACTTCTCTCCAAACTAAATCTCTTGGTCCTAACAGATATCGCTGTATGAACTGTAGCCTCAAAGTCGCTGTCCTACTCGCTAAATGAACCAGGCCTTGCCCTCCCTCTTCTCTGGGCAAAAACAGAACACTCTGAGGAACCCAGTGCAGGCGATCCCAAAAGAAATCAACCATCTTTGCCTGCAACCGCACCAACATGCCTGAAGGAGGCTCCACACATGCCAGCTTATGCCACAAGGTAGAAGCCACAAGGTTATTTATTATCAGGACTCTGCCTCTATAGGAAATCTGAGGCAACAGCCATCTCCACTTAAACAGCCTTCCTTCTACTTTCTCCACCACATTCTCCCAATTTTTCTGTACAATCGTGTCATTTCCAAGGTATAGCCCCAAATATTTAAAACCATCCCTTTTCCAGATCATGTTTTGAGGTAACACAGGTAATCTACTATGCCAGTTTCCCACAGCTAACGCCTCACTCTTCCTCCAATTTATTTTGGCAGAAGACACAGCCCTAAAACTGTCAGCAATTCTTTCCAATATATTTACATCATTTTGATTTTTTACAAATACAACTACATCATCAGCATAAGCTGACAAAACAATGTTATCTTGGAACCCAGGTATAGCTAAACCCCTCATCTCATTTCTCAATGATTGTAACATGGGTTCCAATGAAATTGCATATAACATGCCAGAGAGAGCGCAGCCTTGCCTAATACCCCTCTGTACCTCAAAAGGAGCACATAGAGAACCATTGAATTTTAACACACTCTCAATGTTCTGATACAAAACTTTCACCATAGCAATGAGACCATCGCTGAACCCAAAACTCTTCATAACACTCCAGAGATAATTGTGCTCAATGCGGTCAAATGCTTTCTCCTGATCTATTGAAATAAGAGCAGTATTCAATCCCAATGAATCAGAGACACCCAAAACATCACGAATTAAATATACATTATCTAATATTGACCTGCCAGGTACACAATACGTCTGATCACGATGTATGATCTGATCCATCACTTCTCTCAGACGGTTTGCTAAGGTCTTTGACAAAATCTTATATTCACTGCATAAAATTGACACAGGCCTCCAATTCCTTATGTCCTGCAAAGTCCCCTTTTTTGGCAGTAAGGTTATCACTGCCCTGCGACACGAAAGCGGCAACGCACCCTCAGCCAGACTTTCATTGAATACCTCGAGAAGGTCGTCTTTCACAATGTCCCAAAAGGCTTTGTAAAACTCCACCGTCAAACCGTCAATACCAGGGGCTTTCCCGCCACCCATGCTCTGTAAGGCAGAATAGAGCTCTGACGAGTCCAAAGGTCTTTCCAGCAGCACATTCGACTCCTGTGATACTGTGGGCAATCCTTCACAAAAAGACTGTAGAAGGACATCATTGTCAGTGTACTCACTGTTATACAAAGCAGAATAAAACTCAACGGCCCGTCTCCGGATCTGACTGGCATCAGTGATGTCCTGCCCCGTCTCTGACAGAAGAGAGTGAATGAATTTATTCTGTCCATTCTTCTTTTCCAGACCAAAGAAGTAACTGGAAGGCACATCCATAGCATTGACATTCATAAATCTAGACCTTAACAAAGCTCCTTGAGCCTTCACACCTAGCAGGTCAGCTAAAGCCATTTTTTTTTATTAAGGACTTCAAACTGTCCTTGATTTCCTGTGGACCCAAACATTTTCTCAAGGTCCACTATCTCAGTCTCCAAATCTCTCATGGAGGTAGTGATGTCTCTAGTTACATTGAGAGTGTGTTGTTGACAAAGCATTTTAATTTCTACTTTGCCACAGTCCCACCACTGCCTAAGAGAAGAGAACTCATTCTTCCTACTCCTAAACAGGACCCAAAAAAAACTAAAAACATCCCTAAAATCCTTTTCATGGAGCAAAGCTGAATTAAAATGCCAATACGCACTTCTAGGCACCAGATTTTTAATAAAGACATTGCACATTACTAATGAATGGTCTGTAAAACCAACAGGCAATATTTTACACATTTTAAAAACATTAAAATGATGTTTAAAACAATAAAAACGGTCAAGTCTAGCTAAGGAGACAACATTATCCCTACAATGAGACCATGTATACTGGCGCTCATTCCCATGAAACCTCCTCCACACATCAACCAAGCCGTGTGTGTGTACAAGCTTTCTTAATGCACTTTGAGAAGCTGGATGGGGTTCATTGTGATTCCTGTCTAAACTGTTATTCTCTGTGCAATTGAAGTCTCCAGAAAAAAATAAGAAATCATCCGGACTAAAATCGGACAATTTAGTACACACTATATCTAAAAAAGCCTTTCTTTCAGGCCCTTTAGAAGGAGCATAAATATTCAATAAAACCACATTAAATGTTTCAAAATGTGCTTTCACTACAATGAACCTACCCTCTACAACATGTTCTACAGTATAGGAAGCAGGAATAAAACGTTTTGAGAATAAAAAACCAACTCCACTACTAATTGTAGTATTATGACTCAACACTAGATCACCTTCCCATTCCTTCCTCCATTCCACCTCATTCACCTTATCACTGTGTGTCTCCTGCATAAAAAGAACATCAATGTGTTTTAACTTGACCAGTTCAAACAGCGTTGCACGTTTTCTCACATCTCTTGCCCCATTCAAGTTCAAAGTTCCAACCTTAAAATGTTCCATGGAGAGAAGAGGAGTGACTAAAACGCACAATAACAATACATTAAAAGTTGCCACTTGTTTTCCTTTCATGAATTTGTTTTCTGACCTTTGGCAGTAATTTCCTTAGTCTATACACTTCCTGCTTAGTAAAGCTGTTATTTCCCATGTGAAACCTGACAGACGTATAGAAAGCCTCTGTATCAGGAATATGTTCCTCTATTTTCAAGCCCCGAACATTCTTTGTTTCCTGTAGCAAAGTTTTGATGGTTTTGACTGACAGTGATCTTCTGTTTTGTGACTTCCTTAACTCAGATATGTCACTACCATCTGACTCATACTCCTCACTTTCACTCTGGTCTGACTGTGAAGTCATTCCTTTGCGTTTATGAGGTGCAGATTGTGAAACAGCCTCATCTTCCATTTCCACCTCATTCGTCTGGTCATTAACTCCTGCACTGCTTTCACACAAACCACTGCTACTCTCCTGTGTTTTCCCCCCAGACACAGCAGCACTGTATGTTTGTTTCTCACAGGCCCCTTCTAGCTGCAGTTCTCCTGTAGCCCTGTCTGTCTGTTTCAACAGGCTCCTTCTACCTGCATCTCACTTGTAGTACTGTCTGTCTGTTTCTCACAGGCCCCTTCTTCCTGTAGCTCACCTTTAGCACTGTCAGTCTCAGCTGGATTATCCCTGGCCACCTCTAATTGTATCTCAACTGTAGCACTGTCTACAGCTGCTTCTTTAACCCCGGCCACTTCTGTCTGTAGCTCCCCTGTAGCACTTTCTGCAGCAGCTGGTTTAAAACTGGCCACTTCTATCTGTAGCTCCCCTGTAGCACCCTCTGCAGTAGCTGGTTCAACCCTGGCCACTTCTGTCTGTAGCTCCCCTGTAGCACTTTCTGCAGTAACTGGTTCAACCCTGGCCACTTCTGTCTGTAGCTCCCCTGTAGCACTTTCTGCAGCAGCCGGTTTAAAACTGGCCACTTCTTCCTGTAGCTCACCTGCAGCCCTGTCTGTCTCAGCTGGTTTTTCCCTGGCCACCTCTGCTTGTATCTCAACGGTAGCCCCGTCTACAGCAGTTGGTTCTTTCCTAGCCACTCTTGGCCGTTCCTTACCACTAATTTCTAAAACCACAGTCTCATTATTTGACGCTTCTTTTCCTTGCCCACTAGTTCCCTCCCCAAGGTCTGCATGCGCTTCTTGAGCCTGCTTCTTAGGGCATGCTTTAATTACATGCCCCCCGCCCCCACATCCAAAGCACTTCATGGTCTCTGATGATGCAAACAATACATAATCAAAATCTTCCACTTTAACATGGAATCTCATGTTGAACTCATCATTCCTGTTATTCAGAATCATATACAAAAATCGTCTATGAGAAACAACATGCTTTAACAAAGGTGATTTGCATCCTGTAAGCACCTTCTTAATGGGAGAGACTATCTTTCCATGTCTGGACAGCTCTCTTATCAGAAACTCATCAGAGATGAATGGTGGTACATTAGACAACGTGATTTTAGTTGACGGTTGCGCAAGTGGCAACACAGGAACGTGCAGGTCCCGAACAATAATACCGCGTTCAATTGCCGCATTCACTTTCTCAACTCGGTCTAGAAAGATAACCACAGCGCTATTCATTTTCCCTGCAGACTTAATACTGTTGTAACCAACAACTTTACCTACCGCTAAACAAACTAACCTCTTCAACTGAGCAGGGGAACACGGTTCCAATCTTAATGCCGTGCTTCCTGCTCAGTTTGTTCAAATCAGTCATCCTGCGCGCCTGCTATACTGCCGACCAGCCTCAGCCGGTCGGCATAGACAACGGACTGAGAACAAACCTTTAAACTCCATTTAACACAACAACACACACTAAACCAGCAACCTAACAATAAATAAGCAACACTCTAATTCACAACTTGACAAACAACATATAAATAGAAAAGATAGAAAAAAAGTTAGCACTCACACGCAGTCACTGAACGGGGGAGGGCACACGTGGTAAGATAAAGAGTGTTCTTTAAACATATACATGGCTTGACATAAAAGTCAAATGAAAACGCGCAGGAAGACACAGATTATAGCCTATAGGACGAGAGATATGAGGGAGAACCCAATTATACATTACTCTGCTACAGGGCATGGTGTCTGTGTGCGTGTGCGTGCGTATGCGTGTGCGTGTGTGTGTGTGTGTGTGTGTGTGTGTGTGTGTGTGTGTGTGTGTGTGTGCGTGTGTGCGTGCGTGCATCTATATGCATTTGTGCTTGTTAGGGGGCCAGGCATGCACGGTTTAAAAGCAATGAAAGACAGAGAGGGAGAGAGGGAGAGAGAGAGAGAGAGAGAGAGAGAGAGAGAGAGAGAGAGAGAGAGAGAGAGAGAGAGAGAGAGAGAGGAGAGAGAGGGAGAGGGAGAGGCACGCCAGTGGGGCAGGACACGGTGCTTTGAGCTATAAATAACTGAGCTGTGCTTAAAGCAGTCGTGAGCAAAACGAAGAAGCTGGATCAAGTGAGATGGAGGCCCCCCTGTCCTACACCTCCATAGACCTCCATACCATCGTTACCTATGGATAAACTGTAGGAGGATGGCAGCTTTTTTTGTTCCTCACATTTGACCCGTTCACTCACACATTCACACACCGACGGCAGAGGCAATCATGCAAGGTGCCAACCTGCTCATCGGGAGCAATTAGGGGTTAAGTGTCTTGCTCAAGGACACATTGACACGCTGCCCGGGAGGAGCGGGAATCGAACCACTGTCGCCCCTAGGAGAAGAGGGAGAACCCCCTGTCCTGCCTTCCTGCTGCCCCCTACACCTCCATAGACCTCCATACCAAGGTTAACTATGGATACACTGTAGTATTCCACACTATACAAACTATTGCATTTATATGGTAAGACCACAGGGATTCACCTTACATTTCTATAATATTCCATAATAGAAATACTATGACGAATATAGTATGTTGTGAAAAATCTATAGTGTGTATGAAAAAAGAAACACAGGGATACTATAGATTTTACTATGGTCATTTTCATATTGACCATATTCACTCTCATGTCATGCTCAGGTTGGGATTCCTTTCCAATTCCAACCTTGTCATGTGAACCGGGGATCAGAAGAAACATAGCTCCAACTCCTATTAGTCTGTCAGGGGAATCATCCACCATCACTATGTAGATGTGACAGCATGGGGATAGATTTATGGGGCCAAACCCATCCTATGATGTCAAATCCATGAATCTAAATCCTTAAATTGCAACTGTGATATACATATATATATATATATATATATATATATATCAATACTGACCAAAAATCCATATCACTGGATTTCACATCACTGTCCACAACTAAAGCAATTCTTTGTTGTTGAATCGATTCGTTGATTTAATCAACAAACCTGTAAAATAGCCTTCCCCACGTGCAATCACACAGAAGCACCCCTTAAATATTGTGCTTAACCCTTTCACTACCACACTACAGAAGGTTAACCCTTTCACTAACACACTACAGACGTTAACCGTCTGTAGTGTGGTAGTGAAAGGGTTAACCTTCTGTAGTGTGGTAGTGAAAGGGTTAACCTTATGTAGTGTGGTATAGTGAAAGGTTAACCGTCTGTAGTGTGGTAGTGAAAGGGTTAACCCTTTGTCGTGTGGCAGTGAAAGGGTTAACCTTCTGTAGTGTGGTTGTGAAAGGGTTAACCCTTTGGTAGTGTGATAGTGAAAGGGTTAACAGAGGATGTGCTTATCATTTCTTCAGGAAATAACTAATTCGGCATTTTGGGGGAAAAGCATCAAAAAAGGTCTAATCGCTCGACCAAAATCATGGACTAAAGATCAATCCAGTGAAAAGACTAAATCAAGTGAAGTGGGGAGAACCGTAGATAATGAGGTGACTGATCAAATCAAATCAAATCAAATGTATTTGTAAAGCCCCCAAATCACACAAGTCTCGTTTAACCCTTTCACTGCCGCACGACAGCCGGTTAACCCTTTCACTGTGACAATACAGAAGGTTAGCCCTTTACTATCACACAACCGACGGCGATGCTCCATCATTAGCATCGGCGGAGCTAATTATGCTAATGATGGAGCATCGCCGTCGGTTGTGTGATAGTAAAGGGTTAACCTTCTGTCGTGTGGCAGTGAAAGGGTTAAACAAGTCAAGAAGAAACATTACAATAAATCAAGAACAAAAAACCCACCATGAAATCCAAGATAAATGTAAAATAAATAAATGCAACACTCCCTAAAAACCTAGCAATAGTAAAAAAAAAAAAAAAAATTAAAAGCACCACAGGCAGTGTGGAGGAGGAGAGACACCTTAGAAGGGCCGTTCAA
>NC_140183.1:69397814-69402814 GCF_963971535.1 Notolepis coatsorum
TTCTATTTCAGACGCTCGAGCTGCAAAACATGAAGAACTGATTGAAACGCGGTTTGATATGAAAGCAGGTTACTGATTGGATACTGCTGCCCGGGATGGTTACGGCAAAGTCACGCCCTGATTGGATACCGGTGCAGGGATGGTTACGGCAAAGTCACGCCTGATTGGATACCGGTGCAGGGATGGTTACGGCCAGGCATGCGTTCTTCATGGGACGGGGTTGCACTCTGTGCCACCCCATGATAAGTACTCGCTATTTGCATATCAATAGCGCCGGTCGTCAGGTGTGTTAAATACGTTCTCAGATACATTCACACCTAACTTGTTGTGAAGACATGTGTTACATTCCATTCGTAGAGGCAATTAGGCACTGTCTTTAGTCTGTGCTCAAGCGAGGGGACATTAAATGCGCATTCGCGGGAGCGCGCGTGCACGTGGTGCGTGCAACCCCCGATGATTTCAATAACACACCACTGGTTACGGCGAAGTCACACCTGATGACTCTCGTGAGCTAGTGAGGAGGAGAGGAAACCACCAGGCCTCTCAACCCACCGGCACCGCAGACTATTCATCATACAGTATGAAGAGTTTCTCTATTAAAAAAAAAATGAAAAACAGAGCCCCTTTTTTACTCTGGATGTTCATATTTCTGGATGTAATAATTAATTCTGCCTTGAACATTGGCGAGCTTTCCATTTTTGCATAAAATGAGTTCCCTTCTATCACTAACATTATTGTTTAAGCATTTTTGGTTGAAATAAAACTACTAATTTTACGATTTATTGCGAATCGTTTCATGTTGAGCTATAGATTGTGGATGAATACACACAGAAAGGTACACCGTGGCAATGTTCATGCTTTATGTGTTTTAAACGAGACGATTTAGAAATGGGCAATGGGGAAATATATTGCATTTTCAAGATGGTGGACCGGCCGGAAACAGCAATGACGTAACCACTACACCTCCCTATTAATTAAGCACAAATGAAAGACCCAGCAAGTAGCTTTGTTATGACATACTGTAGTGGCATTTCAAAGCCTTTGAAACGATTTGTACTGAAACTCATGTTTGTTTTGATTTACATTACATGTTTCACTCCATGCACTTAACTGCACATGTTAGATGCCCCCCAGCGAGTTCTTCTCTGCATGATAGTGACATCAGATTTCTGAAGTGGGAGAAATCGGGTCCCATCTCGAGACTCAGAATTCCAGTATTAGCAGTATTTACAATCTGAACGCTGACGTGAAGTGGTAAGCATGGTGTGTATATATAAGTGCTTCATTACATTCATTCCAATTATTCGCCTGTTCTATTCTCCATCCATCTACTGTATCATCCATCACAGACATCCGGTTGGGGGATCCCCATTGAACAGCCCATCTGAGGTTTCTCTCCTCCACGCTGCCTGTGGTTCTTTTTCCCCCTTATTGCTAGGTTTTTAGTGAGTTGTTCCTTAATCTTCGTTGGGGAAAGTCTGGGAGTGTCGCATATTTGGATTTTACGTTTTTTTATTATCTTTTTAATCTATTGTGATTAGGGATGCTCGATATTGGCTTTTTTACCGATACCGATATACCGATATTGTCCAACTCTTAATTTCCGATACCGATATCAACCGATACCGATATATGCGGGGTTTCCCCCCCAAAAAAACTGAATAATTTCAGGTAATTAACATTACATATCTCTTGTTGTGGAATTAACACAACATTATGCATACTTTTGACAATAAATAAAATCAGAATTTGTTCTTACTTGCTTGCCAGGGTAAAAAAAGGTCAAATAAATGTAAAAAAATGCACATTTTAATGCCGATATCGGCTGATAATATCGGTAGGCCGATAATATCGGACATCCCTAATTGTGATGTTTCTTCCTGACTCGTACAGCCCATGGGGGCCATTCCATGTGATCTCGGGCTCTACAAATACATTTGATTTGGTTTTGATTTGGTTGAAGCTTGTATACTGTATACTCTCTGTCTGGTTCCTGGCTGTATACGGTGTATGTACAGTACCACTACGCTTTACTTGCTTCGTATCACAAATGAACATAGACTGAAATTAACCTTAAATGAAGTCACTCCCAGGACGATGGCAGACCATGTAATTGTATTTGACTGACTCAGAAGCATTATATAATGACCTGAGCATTAACGTTAAATCCAGGCCACTCACTAGTCAAACATTTAGCCCGAGGTTGTTTACTGGGCGCCGACACGATGAAGACAATGCGACTTGGAGTGAAAATAACTAGGGCTGGGACTTTATCCCATTCATTTCGATTAAGTAACTACAGAAAGAATTAAAAGTTACAAAAAATTTATGCATTTAAGGGCGACTGAGTGGCGCAGTGGGCAAGGCGCTCGCCACTAACGCAGGAGACGCTGGTATCGAGCCCAGCTCTCGGCGTTGCTACCGGCTTGGCCGGCCGTCATACTAACTAACACAATTGGCAGTGTTAGAGGGTGGGAAAGCCGGTGGGTGGGGATTGGACGTTGTGGACAGCGACTCCTACAGGTCGGTTGGGTGACGCCGGTGCGGCGGAAACAGGAAGTAGCGGGGGCAGCGTGAGCCTCCCACGTGTTACTCCTCGCCACCGAGAGTTCGAGCTGTCTGGTGAAAAGATGTGACAGGCTGCCTCCTCGTGTACCGGAGGGGACACGTGATGCAAGGCTTCTATCCTCACTACAGCCGACCAGTGGGAGGCATAGTCTAGCAACGTTCAAGACAGGGGAGGGTAGAATTGGACAATACGAAATTGGGATGGGGAGAAAAATTGAAAAACAATGGTCAACTGTTCTGGAATGTACGTGATATTGCGTTTTACTTTTACCTGGAAAGTGCTTGAGTTTACAAAAGGTCCTATATTATTGCTAATCTGTTGGTCTGTCTAGTAGCTAATACAGGATTTTGCTGCTTAAACGTATGTATAATGTATATTCATTGATTCACTCGTATACCAAAATTAATTTGAATTGAAAAATGTTGCTTTTCGCATCAAATATTGATATGCGATTAAAATGTGATTAATTTCGATTAATTAACTATAAAGTCTCAAATTAATTCGATTAAAATTTGTAATCGAGTCCCACCACTAAAAATAATTAATTTGACGTTAAGAAAAATCATAATCTAATATGTCAGCCCCCAGTAAACAAGAGAAGTTGGACCATTGACTTCAAGTTTCAAGTTCAAGTTTCAAGTTTGCTGTTTTTATTTGTCACGTATAAAGTACATGTACATTACAGAGAAATGCTTGGTTCTGTATGAGCCCCTGAGGATGTGCTTCATACAGTAAAAAAGTAAGTAAAAGAGGAATAAGTCCCAACACTATACAAATATACAATATACAAACTAAAGTACAACCTAAGTACAATGAAAGTACAATGAAGTAAAAATGCAGACAATGAGGTACAAAAAAGCCAAGATGCAAAATGCTAAATGAGGTATGGATGTAGTGCAAATCTCTTAATAAATAGATACAATATGATGTAGTGTTTAAGTGTTTAAAGTGAGGGTTAAGGTGAGTGTTTAAAGTGAGTGTGTGCATGTGGATGTGTGTGCAGTGAGTGGAGATGGATGGGTTGATGATGTTACATAGAGTCATCGGCAAATATCGTATTGTTGTCCAAATAATCGATATCGTATCGTATCGTGATGAAACTGGAGATTCCCACCCCTAGTAGTAATATGTTTGTGATATGTTTCAATGAGCCTGGATCACATGACAACAGTAGTAATATGTTTATGATATGTTTCAATGAGCCTGAGTCACATGACAACAGTAGTAATATGTTTGTGATATGTTTCAATGAGCCTGGGTCACATGACAACAGTAGTAATATGTTTATGATATGTTTCAATGAGCCTGGGTCACATGACAACAGTAGTAATATGTTTGTGATATGTTGAGCCTGAGTCACATGACAACAGTATATGTTTATGATATGTTTCAATGAGCCTGGGTCACATGACAACAGTAGTAATATGTTTATGATATGTTTCAATGAGCCTGGGTCACATGACAACAGTAGTAATGTGTGTGATATGTTTCAATGAGCCTGAGTCACATGACAACAGTAGTAATATGTGTGTGATATGTTTCAATGAGCCTGGGTCACATGACAACAGTAGTAATATGTTTATGATATGTTTCAATGAGCCTGGGTCACATGACAACAGTAGTAATATGTTTATGATATGTTTCAATGAGCCTGGGTCACATAACAACAGTAGTAATATGTTTGTGATATGTTTCAATGAGCTGAGTCACATGACAACAGTAGTAATATGTGTGTGATATTTTTCAATGAGCCTGGGTCACATGACAACAGTAGTAATGTGTGTGATATGTTTCAATGAGCCTGGGTCACATGACAACAAAAAATACATCTAATTTGGGTCCCTGACCTGAGTTTAAAACGCTTTCCCTGCCGCACTACCAACTGTTAACCCTTTCACTGCGACAATACACAGAAGGTTAACCCCTTCACTGCCACACAACAGCAGGTTAACCCTGTCACTGCCACACTACAGAAGGTTAACCCGTAGTGTGATAGTAAAGGGTTAACCTTCTGTAATGTGGCGGTGAAAGGGTTGATGTGATGATTCAAAGAGAGGGCTTGTTGGTAGAGGATTCAAAGAGAGCAAAACAGAACACAGTTAAACTTTAATCACAGTATAATAGGTTTCCGCACAAATAGGTTTAGTCACATGTGCTGGATGACGTCCAAACCTCCGTGTTTCCATTCGCAGTCGGTTCACGCCCCTTCAGTCTGTAAGGTGTGATTGAAAGACACATTACCTAAAGGACATTGATTAGAGGGGTTAATCATTGTGGAACATGTTTGGGGGAGTGAGCGAGCGGGGTGACAGAGAGACATTAAGCATGTGAGGCCCCCGGGAGAGAGAGAGAGAGAGAGAGAGAGAGAGAGAGAGAGAGAGAGAGAGAGAGAGAGAGAGAGAGAGAGAGAGAGAGAGAGAGAGGGGGGGGA
>NC_140183.1:69410314-69417814 GCF_963971535.1 Notolepis coatsorum
ACATAGAGCACTTATTGCCGCGTGCTAATAAGGATAGTAACGTCAAGTTCAACTGTGAACCACGGACCAACCGGAGGATTTACCCCGGTGATTGCAGAGCCACTTTCGGGCAGGAGTACTATTATTATTCTTCATTCTTGACCAAGCTGCCGGAGCAGAGAACCGTCTACCCCGCTGCTGTGGGATCTACACCTGCCCGTAAGGACATCACTCGAGCCCGTCTCTGTCGTACCAGAGGCTCCACGGCTTTCACCTGCGCGGCGCGCACCCTGGGATTACAACTGCTGCTTTCCCCGCTGCTCCAGGGAGTAAGATCGCCTCCGTGGACCCATTGACTTTCATAGAGCATTGCCTCCCCCTGCTGGCTTACAACCGGTAGTACACCCCCCCTTCCCAGAATATACCAGAGATAATTCTTAATATTCAGTATTGACTTGCCTACGCACATTCTTTGCCTTATAAGCGCAACTAAGTAATGTAATGTAATACTATTTGATGTAATAAATATTCTAAACAAGTATTTGTGTGGAAACCGTGTTATTGTGGAGAAGTTATCATCATATACCTTTGTACGGTATTGGCCAGTAATGTACATAGACGGTAGTAGTTTAATGATACTAATACTTGATTAATACAGTCAGGGAATTGTACCCCTCAGTTACAATTGGTCCTTCGAGCCGGATAATAATTAGCGTAATATTAATATAATATTAATGTTGACATGGCCGATGACGAACACTCCACAAACGGTTCTCCTAAGCTAGATCGCCCGCAGCGCAGACGGCAGCCACCTCCCTATCTAGAGGCATACTCTGTCAGTCCAATACCTAGCTTTAAAGGGAAATTAGATACGGATAAAATAACTAAAGCGGATAGTAAAATTATGTCCGACCCTAACAACCAGGTTACCCCGACCACAGAGGCCCTAGTGGGTTCTAATGTAACTGACCAAGCTCACGGTGGGGACCAGGAGGGAACTGACATGCCTTTACCCCCAGACAATACCGAAGAAATAGTCCCCGATCAGCTCCGGGAGGAAGACAACCCTAAAGAGCCGCGCACCCAGGAGACGGATCTCCTCGGTACGCAACAGGAGAACGGATCTCCAACAAGTACTGCCGGGAGCCGATCGCCCCGAACGGCGTCTTCCCCCAGCGAGGCGGACAAGATGCTGGCGCAAGCACTCATCGCCACCCTGGCAGCCTCCACCGAACGCGATCGACTTCAAGCGCAACAGACGTGCGAGCGCGAACATTTTGCAGGCGAGCGAGAGCGCTTCCAGGCGCAACAAAGGAGTGAAGACGACTGAATAAGACTGGTGACCAGACGCCTCCAGACAGAAGAGAACATCGAGAGAAGCCGCGCCGACGTCGCAAATGCACAGCTCCACGCCGCCCATGCCAGCGCCAATGCCCAGCGCGACGTCGCCAACGCACAGCGCGACGCTGCCCAGGCCAGCGCCAATGCGCAGCGCGACATCGCCAATGCCCAGCGCAAAGCAGCGCGCGACGCAGCCCATGCCCGGCGCGAGGCAGAGCGCGACCGGCTGCAGGCGGAGCTGATGGACAAACTGGTTGCCATGGCGACACCCCCTCACTCCGCACGGAGCTCCCAGAGATCGTCAAGACATGGGTCTAGGACACATTCCCCTACCCGACGAAGCGACCCGGGACCCCGCCTACAGGAGGATCCTGTCCACGTCTCCGAACCCCCTCCCCGGCCGGTCCATACGAGACCCAGCAACCGGGAAGAACCGGACCACGCCGAGAGACTGAACAGAAGACTCCAGGTCCTAGCAGAGGGAGAGGAGGAGGAGGAGGAGGAGTGTCAAGCCGACCAGCAGCAACGTACTCTGGCCCAGGAGGCCCAGTACAGCCCCGACCAGCAGCAACGTACTCAGGACCAGGAGGTCCAGTACAGCCCAGAAGTCAGCCCCGAGGCCCTGCGCTACAAACCCCCGACTCAACTCACGGGTGAGTTTGACGCACCGTCAGCCCCGAGGAACAGCACCTGGGTACCCGACCTTCGGTACCCACCAAGTACCAGCCCAAGACGACACGCAAGAGGAGACTCGCCGAGGAGGCCTCTCCCCCAACGCTCACCGATGTGCCAGTCATCCATGACATCATACATTGGCACACCGACGTTTCCAGACTTCACCCATGAGAATCGAGCACAGTATACGGAGCTCCGGATGTGCTTAGAGACAATGATGGTGGATGTCGCTGATGAACGCCACAAGTATGCAATATTACTGCAGCACCTGAAAGTGCCCCGAGCGCACAATATAGCGCTAGCCTATGCCACCTCTACGACCCCATACACCGCGGCTCTAGCAGCGCTGGACCAGAGATATGGACGTATATGGGATTACGTAATAGAAGAGATAAGGCATATTGACCGCTTACCCCCAGCAACAGACAATCGCTCACTAGACAACCTGTCTATAAAAGTACAGTCCCTGGTAGGGATGCTGGGAGCGCAACGAGAAAAAGGTATGCACGAGCTATACGCCAACTCTAACGTCGAGAGGGTTTTAGAGAAGCTGCCGCCCGCCAGACAGGAGCGCTTCAGGCGGCAAAGAGACCACCGTGATCCTAACGGTCCAGAACCATCCCTCCTAGACTTGGCCGACTTCCTGGCGAGAGAAGTCAGCAGCCTACGATTGGATACGTTCGTGCGGAGCACACCAAGCTCCAGAGAGGGACCTAGGAGAGTAAACGATGGCCGAAGATCGGTGACTGTTATGCACCAAGCCGAATCAGTACCGCAGCACCAGAACCACAACACCCCCTCGACGAAAGAGGACCAGTGGAAGATTGAGTGCCAGTACTGTGAGGGAGAACATCGGCTGTATCAGTGCGAAGATTTCAAGAAGCTGACCACGGATGATGTGAGCCAGTGGGTCAAGGACCACCGCCGCTGCTTCCGCTGCGCGCGCAGCCACCTAGCAGCTGAGTGCCGCTTGAAAAAGAAGTGCAGCAGGTGCGGTGGCACCCACCTGGAGGTCCTGCATGACATCAACAGGCGTCAGCCAGGACAACAGAGTGGGCCCGTCGCGGTAATGTACCATGCCGAGGCGGTGGCACCAGAACCAAAGTTCCACCAGACCGCTCCCTGGTGTCCCGACTGCCACGGCAGACACTGGGAGTCACGGTGCGACTCGCACCATATAGAGTCTACGTCACCACCCGAGACAGGAGTGCTCCACATAGACCCCCAGCATAGCGGGACCCCCCGTGTGCTCCTCAAAGTGGTCAGGGTGCTCCTGAGCCACGAGGACAAGGTCCTGGACACTTACGCCGTCCTGGACGATGGGTCTGAAAAGACTCTCCTCCTCGCTTCCGCAGCAGCTCAGTTGGGCCTGCGAGGTGTCAAAGATACAATGACCATACGCACCATCAGAAGGGACCAGAAGACCATAAAGGGTGAAAGGGTCTCCTTCGAGATAGCAGCGGTGGACAAGCCCGAGAAGCAGTATAGTATAAGTAACGTCTTCACCAGCCACGACATAGGCCTGTCTCAGTACACCTACCCCATCCCACAGCTGATGGCTAAGTATGGGCACCTACGTCAACTACCTATACCGCTTATCGACGGCGCCACACCGACCCTGCTCATCGGCTCCGACCACGCGGACCTCATTCTCCCAATTGAGGCGGCCCACGTCGGACCCAAAGGATGCCCGGTCGCGGTTCAGACCCGACTGGGATGGACGCTCCAAGGCCCACTCTACGGACTTGACAGTCAACCCACGTCTACACGCTGCCTACACACAGAGGCGAGCGACACCGGCCTCTCCCCTGTACAGCAGAGGCTATTGACATTAAGCGAGAGGCCCGTGAGAGAACCGTGGGCACCAGAGGGAGTTCGGAACTCCACCCCCCTCAGCTGCGCTCCAGATGTAGCTGACCTCGAACCCAGCACCCCAAGCGACTCCTTGACGGGGCGGCCGGGACCGGCCCCTCCTCACACGGGGTACAGAGCAAACAAGAGAAACAGACGGAGGAGGAGAAAGCACAGCCAAGCACAGATCAAAGCAGTCTCAGGCCCGCTCCCTCCTAAGCCCCCCTTCATCCCGTCCAGTCGTCATGACCATAGACCAGTCACTACCCCGAGCTGCGTGGCCGGCCGGCCGCGTAAGCAAAGTGACCACTGGTGCCGACGGAAAGGTCAGAGTGGCAGAAGTGCTCGGCCAAGGGCGGATCTACAACCGACCCGTGGCGAGGCTGATAGAGTCGCCAAGGCTCCCCGACTCGCTTAATGACGACCATGACCCCTGACTTTGTGAACTGACCGACCCCTTACAGCGGACATTGAGTAGTGGACAGTGCGGTTAATCTGTCTCTGCTTAGCTAATTAGGTGGGACTAATTAGGGGGCGGCTGTTACAAAGGGTCAGATTAAACCGAATATATATATTTATTGCCTGAGATCCCATGTATAATATTTGTATATCGTTTGATATCCCTTGTATATTCTTTGTACATATACACGGAATATCCCTTTACCTGGTACAGGACAGACCATAATATTCGTTCTCCTATTGGAAGCGATCCCCAAGGCGCCAGTGACTTACCTCCTAGAGCTGACTTGAAAGCTACCGACATGACTTGTCTTAACATGCCCGCTTCTGCCCATGAATACGGCTACCGAAAGCAGAGCGGCACTATTTGTCCACCGTACGTATAAATATGACCAGCGAATACAGAACTTCCTTTTCAGTTCGCCTTCAGTTCAGTCTGGTTCAGTTACCAAGTAAAGCCTTACCCACTACGCAACGTGCGGTACAGCAGGGCTCGTATTGCCTCAAATAGAGTCTCGTGTTATCCTAGTACGTTTGTTTAACGTATCGTTCGCTCCTTACTAGTAAAAGCCTTCATTACGAGTCAAAGACCACGTGAAGTGAGTAATTGTGCGTCTACATAGAGCACTTATTGTCGCGTGCTAATAAGGATAGTAACGTCAAGTTCAACTGTGAACCACGGACCAACCGGAGGATTTACCCCGGTGATTGCAGAGCCACTTTCGGGCAGGAGTACTATTATTATTCTTCATTCTTGACCAAGCTGCCGGAGCAGAGAACCGTCTACCCCGCTGCTGTGGGATCTACACCTGCTCGTAAGGACATCACTCGAGCCCGTCTCTGTCGTACCAGAGGCTCCACGGCTTTCACCTGCGCGGCGCGCACCCTGGGATTACAACTGCTGCTTTCCCCGCTGCTCCAGGGAGTAAGATCGCCTCCGTGGACCCATTGACTTTCATAGAGCATTGCCTCCGCCTGCTGGCTTACAACCGGTAGTACACCCCCCCTTCCCAGAATATACCAGAGATAATTCTTAATATTCAGTATTGACTTGCCTACGCACATTCTTTGCCTTATAAGCGCAACTAAGTAATGTAATGTAATACTATTTGATGTAATAAATATTCTAAACGAGTATTTGTGTGGAAACCGTGTTATTGTGGAGAAGTTATCATCATATACCTTTGTACGGTATTGGCCAGTAATGTACATAGACGGTAGTAGTTTAATGATACTAATACTTGATTAATACAGTCAGGGAATTGTACCCCTCAGTTACAGTGGTGATAGTGGTGATAGTGGTGGTAGTGGTGATAGTGGTGATAGTGGTGATAGTGGTGAGAGTAGTGGTTGCGGGAAACATATTTTTCTTGGGGAGCTGACAAGCTCCGGTCTCCGGTGTCTAACCGGTGTTAATATTTTAATTACACTCGTGAATTAATTAATGAAATAACATTACTTCCCAGCAGCCTCTCCTTGGAGCAGCAGAGGCAACATGACAGGACACCTCTATCTGTGAAGGTCTCTCTAATCTGCTCCGACCGCCGAGCTGTAGTACAGTACAAAGCTGTAGTACAGTACAGTTGCCATTTGGGAGATATAACACAAATGTTCTTGCCTAGGTTTTGCGTCTATATTTTTACACTGCCGTTATTCTTTTTATTTATTTATATTTTGACACAGAATTTGAAACGCCTCGTCTTTTAACTTTGGATCTTTGTGACTCACCGAGGCCTAGTCGAGAGCTGCCAGATGACGCTGATTGGACCACCTGGCGTTCTGGCTCCCGCTGCAACTCCTTTTTTTTCTCTCCTTCAAACGTACTCTCTATTAATTAATAGAGTGATTCAATCTTCATTTTAATAATTCATCTCCATTAATGCTGCTCTAATTCAGGCCCCGTTATACGAGGCCGCGGTGGAAACGGGGCGCCTGGTGAATAGCGGGCCCCTGAAGGGCCTCCGAGAGGGAACCTTTGGCGACGTAAGCCGGTACCCGGTAAAACCCTCGACAACGGATGAAAAGTAATTAGGCGTTTCTGCACCGTGTGATCGACGAGACACGACTACTCTGTGTGCAGTGGTAGAATGTAGGTTGTTTTACTCAAGTACTGTACTTAAGTACATTTTCGAGCTACTTGTACTTTATGGTTTATCTTTTTTTATTAGAAGAATTTATGCAAATGTTTACATTCCAATTATACATTCAAATGATACATCTTCCATTTCATTCCCCATTCCTATCCCCTAACCCAGGGTCAGGAACCTTTTTGACTGGGAGAGCCATAAAAGCCAAATATTTCTAAATATATTTCATTGAGAGCCATATAGTATTTTTAACGTATAATAAATTAAATATGTCTTACTTTTAATGCAACTTCTGGTGCTGCATAGTTTTGCTGATGGCCTTGTAATCTGGTTCATACGTGGTGAGATTGAGCTTCATGCAGGCGTTGAGGCTTCCATCAGTTAAACGTGAGCGTAGGTTGGTCTTAATGTTCCTCATATGCGAGAATGACTGCCCACATGCATATGTAGAGCCAAACATGGTCAATACGGCAATACTCACGCTGCATTGTGTGGTATGTCACAGGAAGCTCGTTCCAAGTTTTAAGAATCAGCTGGTCTTCAGGTTGAAGATTTTTTATTTCTGTCCACTTGGGTTCCCTCGCCAGCTCTGCTCGCTATATCTTCAGCTACAGATACTATTGGCTGTATCTTCAAAACTAATTTCTGTTTACTTTAAAATGACACAGTATTATTAAGAAATATCACAAGTATTAAAAAAAAAAAAAAAAAAAAAAAAAAAAAATGTTTACTAAAAAAAATTCTGGGAGCCATATGCTGTCACCAGAAGAGCCATATATGGCTCGCGAGCCATAGGTTCCCGACCCCTAACCCACCCCATCCCACCCAAGGAGAGCGACAACAAACATACATATAATACACATAAATAAAAAAATATAAATAATTAAACATAAATACAGATGTGACAGAAAAAACGACAATACTTGTACTTTATGTGAGTATTTTCATTTGAATGAACTTTCACTCCACTACATTTGAAGGGAAATGTTGTACTTTTTACGCCACTACATTTATCTGAACCCATCAGTTACTAGTTTTTGAAGAAAAGGATTTTGCTGTAGTGACGGTTAGTAATTTCACTCTCTCCACTGTCATCTCCTCGCCTATA
>NC_140183.1:69427814-69432258 GCF_963971535.1 Notolepis coatsorum
TGCCACTAACCCAGCCTGCAGTACCAGGCAGGTGGACGGCCTCCTGCCACTAACCCAGCCTGCAGTACGAGGCAGGTGGACGGCCTCCTGCCACTAACCCAGCCTGCAGTACGAGGCAGGTGGACGGCCCGCGCGTGAACAGAAGCGCCGCTTTCTGGCAAAGATCTACCGTCCGCTTGGAAGGAGGTAAGGAATGTGCACAGACGGAATTAATCTTAATCGTGATGAGAGCGTTGTTGCCAGAAAGACCCATGATGAGGATTATAATGACCCTAAATATAACCAACTGTCTCCTATTACAACTAGACTACAGAGAAAGCTACCAACAGTCTATTATTACAACTAGACTACAGAGAAAGCTACCAACAGTCTATTATTACAACTAGACTACAGAGAAAGCTACCAACAGTCTATTATTACAACTAGACTACAGAGAAAGCTACCAACAGTATATTATTACAACTAGACTACAGAGAAAGCTACCAACAGTCTATTATTACAAGTTGTAATAATAGACTGTTGGTAGCTTTCTCTGTAGTCTAGTTGTAATAATATACTGTTGGTAGCTTTCTCTGTAGTCTAGTTGTAATTTACAACTAGACTACAGAGAAAGCTACCAACACTATATTATTACAACTAGACTACAGAGAAAGCTACCAACACTATATTATTACAACTAGACTACAGAGAAAGCTACCAATAGTATATTATTACAACTAGACTACAGAGAAAGCTACCAATAGTATATTATTACAACTAGACTACAGAGAAAGCTACCAATAGTATATTATTACAACTAGACTACAGAGAAAGCTACCAATAGTATATTATTACAACTAGACTACAGAGAAAGCTAGCAATAGTATATTATTACAACTAGAATACAGAGAAAGCTACCAACACTATATTATTACAACTAGACTACAGAGAAAGCTACCAACACTATATTATTACAACTAGACTACAGAGAAAGCTACCAACACTATATTATTACAACTAGAATACAGAGAAAGCTACCAGATTCAGATTCAGATTCAGATTCAGATTCAGATTACTTTATTCGCCATTTCATACAGGTACAAAATGGAACGTGTTTTGGCATTACAGTGCATACTTTTTTCACAATTAAGAACAATACAACAGTAAATAAATAATTTTAAGTAAAGTGCAAGACAGGACATAACAGTGAGACAACAATAAGACTGTGAAAGTGCGGTGGTTGGGGACATGGATACAGTGCAACACAAAGTTCAAGTCCAGAAGTCCAGCCCTAGCAGCTCGCCATAGAGGGGGGGGGGGGGAGCAGGGGGACACCTGACTCGTTTACCAGGCGAGCTGCTGAGGGGAAGAAACTCAGTCTGTGGCGGGACTTTAGTGTCTTGGGCAGCCGTAGCCGCCTGCCGTGGGGGAGCATGGTGAAGAGGTTGTGACCCGGGTGGGCGGGGTCTGCCATGATCTTATATATGGCAGGTATGTATGAATAATACCAACACTATATTATTACAACTAGACTACAGAGAAAGCTTACATTACATATAATAAAGGGACATCAGTCAAAAAGGAATGTAAACCATGGTTTACTTCTGGCTTGCTGAAATCTGCAAAGAAGAAAAACAAATTATACAAAAAGTTTGTGACTAGCCCGACCCCTTTAAATTCAGATGTTTACAAAAAATTCAAAAATAAATTTACATACTTGCTTCGTGCAGCAAAAAAGACATATTATTCCGATAAATTTAAAGAAGCTGCCAGCAACATAAAATCCACATGGAACGTCATAAATCAATTACTTAATAAAAAAAAGGCATGCTGTTTCATTTCCATCTACTTTTGTGGATGGAAATGGAACATACACAAACTCATCAGAGATTGCAAATGGTTTCAATAATTATTTTGTAAACATTGGAATTTCCTTGGCTAGAAATATTAAGAGCACAAATAACTGTCCACTTGACAAGATTCAAGGTCAGTACCCATCTATGTCTACATTTGAACCACCTACCTCGGAAGAAATGCAAAATATTATTTTAAATTTAAAAAACTCAGCAGCAGGTTATGATAATATTAAAAGTAGTCTGCTTAAAGAGGTATTACCTTCAATAATTGAGCCATTGAACCACGTTTTTTCACTCTCCCTGGAAACAGGTGTTGTTCCAGGAGACTTGAAAGTGGCAAAAGTTATACCTCTGTTTAAATCTGGTGACTCATCCTTATTTTCCAATTACCGTCCGATTTCGTTATTACCGTCCATATCTAAAATATTGGAGAAGCTGGTTTATACCAGAATTTTGAAACATCTTAATGACAATAATATATTATATGAACATCAATACGGTTTCAGACAAAAACACTCTACGTACATGGCTCTCTTACAGTTTATAGATAGAATCACAGATGCACTAGACAATAAGCAATTTTCAATTGGTATATTTTTGGATCTATCCAAAGCATTTGATACTGTGGACCATAAAATACTTATATCAAAGCTTCAGAGGTATGGTTTGGCTGGCGACGTGATTAAATGGCTCAGTGACTATCTTTATAATAGGGAACAGTTTGTTTCCATAAATGGCGAAGACTCTGACAGGGCAAAGCTAGTCTGTGGGGTTCCTCAGGGCTCTATACTTGGCCCCCTTTTATTTTGATTTATATAAATGATTTTGCTTGGGTATCTCCTAGAGTATTCTCGATCTTGTTTGCTGATGACACCAACATTATAATGTCACATGATAATTTTGCAGTATTAATTAGGGAAGCAAATTATGGTTTATCTTGTGTCTCATATTGGTTCCAGACTAATAAGCTATCGTTAAATGTAGAAAAATCGAATTTTATTGTATTTTGTAATAAAGGTAAAAGTTATTCGAAAAAGGAGGCAAAGCTATTAATCAGTAACACCGAAATCAAACAAGTAACTTCAACAACACCATGTTACCTGTTTATTGCACTGTTGTTTTTTATTGGATTCTATTATATGTTGTACCACTGTATTTTTATTGGATTCTATTATATGTTGTACCACTGTATTGCACATCGTCGCGGGCAAGACCAGCCGCATTTCATTGTATACCTGTATGCCGTGACAATTAAAACTCTTGACTTGACTTGACTTGAACAAAGTTTTTAGGGATCCTAGTTGATGATAAACTCAATTGGAAAAAACACATTGATCATGTTTGTAAAAAAGCAATGAAGTCAGTAGGTATAATTAGGAAGGTGTGTTCATTGATAAATAGAAGTTGTTTTTTAATCCTCTATTATAGTCTTATCTTTCCTTACATATCGTATTGTAACATAATTTGGGCTAGCACTCATTCATCTCATCTTCAAAAAATTATTTTACTTCAAAAAAGATTTGTTAGACTGGCAACCCTCTCAGATCGATTTGAACCATCTGCTCCTCTTTTCAAGAAATTAAACATTCTGACTGTGTCTGAGGTTAATTCTTTACAGATATGTATATTTGTGTACAAATGCATTCATGATCACAATCTACCAAATGGTTTTAATAGTTTTTTTTCTTTTAATTCAGATGTCCATTATGCTACACGTCAGTCCAGGGACCTGCATATACCTTATTGTGGTACTTCACTTAGGCAGTTCTCAGTGAGGTATAGAAGGTCCAATCTTTGGAATGCAGCTGATCCTATGCTAAGGAAATCTCCATCTCTGCTTATTTTTAAAGCAAACTACAAAAAAATTCTCATCCAAAAGTAGTAGATAGATAACAGGTCATACATGTAGGTATGTATCTGGTTATGTGGGTGGGTAGGTTTGTAAGCAGGTGGGTGGGTTGTTATATATTATTATGTACACAGTATATGCATGTATGTACTGTGTGTATGTATGTTTGTATTAACACAAATCTTTTAATGTATTCTGGTATTTTATAATATGCATATTTTTGTATTTTTGTATGTTTGATTTTATAAAACAGGGGACGTTCTTGATAAGCCTCTAGGCTTCTAACTTCTCCTTCACAATCGTTATAACTTATTATGTATTGTTTTTACTTCTGTTTAACTGTGTTAATAAACAAACAAACAAACAAACAAACAAACAAACAAACAAACAAACAAACAAACAATTGAGCATCCTGATGGCCTGGGGATAGAAGCTCCTTCTGAGTCTCTCTGTGCTTGCCATGAGACTCCGGTATCGCTTGCCTGACCACAGCAGTTCAAAGAGGCAGTTGTTAGGGTGGCTGGAGTCTTTGATTATTCTCTTAGCCTTGCCCATGCACCGCTTGTTGTAAATGCCTTGGAGAGTGGGAAGCCCCCTCCAATTGTGCGTCTATTATTACAACTAGACTACAGAGAAAGCTACCAACAGAGAGAGAGAGAGAGAGAGAGAGAGAGAGAGAGAGAGAGAGAGAGAGAGAGAGAGAGAGAGAGAGAGAGAGAGAGAGAGAGAGAGAGAGAGAGAGAGAGAGAGAGAGAGAGAG